>NC_064627.1:288574955-288877986 GCF_023864275.1 Schistocerca cancellata
GACACACTCATTCATGGGTTGCACGGAGAGGAAGTAAGCAAAGCTGTCAGATTGGCGCAATGTAAAACGTTTCAGGAAGCAGTAGAATGAGCTGTTGTTTTCGTTGAAGCGCTAAGACGACCGAATGAGATGCAGAAACAAGAACGCAGAGTTTTCAACACAACAGTACAATGCTAGAGATGCAATAATCTGGGTCACAAGCGTAAGGATTGTAAAGAGAATCGAATCTGCTAGCATTGAGGGATGCAGGGTCATGTTTCGAGAGATTGTGGCAACAAGAAGGAAGGTAATGCGAACAACAGACAATCTGTCAGATCTTTAAACGAGTACAGGGACTTACGGGCCACCACTCCGTCCGCCCCTTGTCAGAGACAGTGATTCCTGTTAGTTCCAGCGAAAATCAGACCGAAAATGACATCGTGATAGGTGCTGTATATCGTGGGAGAAACATCAAACTACTTATTGACACGGGAACACAGACCACATTAATGTGGTGTTCCATAGATAAACGGGATAAATTGCGAGGGTTAAACGGAGGAAAGCTACGTAACTATGGAGAAGTTGGCGTAGAATTAATTCTTGGCCAAGGCCACGATGAAGGTCAAAATAAAGATAAATACACAGCAAGGGTGCAAGTAGTTTCAAATAACGAAACGCGTTATGACGGTGTACTTGGATTTCATTTCTTATCCACTAATGAGGCAGAGATATTTCTCGCAGAAAGAAAGATCAGACTAGGCCGTAGCAACTACAACCTAGGAGATCGTTCCTCAGATTGTACTCAAAGGAGCAGCAATACTGATGTCATGGGAATGGACCGCCCAAACGATGCATCAGTTCAAACCGTCCGAGTCGATGTTCAAATTGATCAGCCTCAGCAAATTCCCAAGGGAGCGGGAAAGACAATCTACGTTGAAGTTAAGTCACCCCGATGCAAGGAAGGAACTTCGATATTAAATGAGCGACCCGAGAAAAGTGAGTTATTGGATACAATGCATTGTTATGTTGCTAGAAGTGTAGGTGTCGCTACAGTGGTGAGACAGAATGTCGCAAAAGTCCCGGCTACAATAACCAATATGAGCAATGAGGATGTTGTTTAGCCACGAGGAACGTAGGTTACTGATGTGTCGAGTGTAAGTAACAGTGACGTAATACAGATACCAGATGAGGTAACAAATGCTGCAGTTATAAATACAGATTTTTGTAACAGTACCGCAAAATTACAACGAGGAGACGAAGTTAACACTCAACTGAAGCGCAAGATTTGGAAGAAGATACAACATTTGACAGCTGATGAACAGAAGATTCTAGCTCCTGTTTTGTTGGAGTATGCAGACTTATTCCGAGAACCTGCAAATTTACCTGTCCCTTATTTAGTTCAGCATCGTATTCATACATCCCCAATCACATAGAAACCTTACCGAATACAATTTTAGTCAAAGAGAGTTGGTAGAAGACATGGATAAAGAACAATTAGAAGCCGGAATTATAAAACCAAGAGATCCTCCAGACCCACCGTGGTGTTCGCCTGTTGTAATTGTAAAAGCCGGCCGGAGTGGCCGTGCGGTTCTAGGCGCTACAGTCTGGAACCGAGCGACCGCTACGGTCACAGGTTCGAATCCTGCCTCGGGCATGGATGTGTGTGATATCCTTAGGTTAGTTAGGTTTATTAATTCTAAGTTCTAGGCGACTGATGACCTCAGAAGTTAAGTCGCATAGTGCTCAGAGCCATTTGAACAATTTAAAGAAGAAATCAATTTCTGGAGAGCCACAGTTACGTTTTTGTGTTGATTACCAATCTTTGAATGCTGTGACCACACCCCACATTTACCCCTTACCAAATTTAGTGGAAACCTTGGATTACTTGGGCAGAAGTCGAATTTTTTCCGTGTGTTATTTAACAAGTGGTTATCACCAGTTAACAGTGCATCCAGATGATCAAGCAAATACTTCATTTGTAACAGCAACAGGAGTATTCAAGTATCTTCGTATACTGTTTGGACTTCGTAATGCTCCAGCTACATTTCAACGTCTCATGGATGCAGTTTTACGAGGGCTCACCCCAACACAAGCACTTGTTTACCTTGTGATAATTTTTGGTGAAAACATGAAGCAGCATACTGAGAGACTACAAGCTGTTTTTGATCGTATAAGTGCAAACCTGTCCTTATCAATAGATGAATGTCATTTTGCACAAAGTAAAGTTAACTATCTTGGCCATGTTATAACCAGTGAAGGTGTTCGACCTGATCCAAAATTGAAGACGTAAAGAATTTTCCTGATCCACAGAATTTGAAAGAACTACAATCATTCTTGGGATTGTCAAATTCCTATAGCCAGTTATGCGAATGTAGCACGTCCAATGACACAGCTACTGAAGAAAGGAGCCACATGTAATTGGTCAACAGAATGCAAAACGGCAATGGAAGAACTTAAAACTGCTCTAACCACAGCCCCAGTGTTAACCTATCCAGATATCAGTAAACCTTTTATTCTTTCAACAGATGCATCTAATTTTGTCATAGGTGCAATCTTGTCTCAAGACGTTGATGGTCATTAACATCCAATCTCATTTGCTTCAAGACAATTAAACAAAGCAGAATGTAATTATACCACTACTGAGAAGGAGCTTTGTGCTTTGGGTTTTGGTGTAACACATAACAGATGTTTCTTAACAGGAAGAGAATTTACGGTTATTACAGATCATGCCGCACTTAAATGGCTATTGAACTTAAAGGATCCAAGTTCCAGATCAGCAAGATGGGCATTAAGACTGAGTGAGTACCAATTTAAGGTTATTCACCGACCTGGTAAACAACATGTGAATGCTGATGCAGTGAGTCGAAAAGTCTATGTTTGTGTTACAATGAGTCGAGAAGAAGAGTTAAAGGCAGCTCAGGAAGAAGATCCACAATGTAAACTATGGAAAAATGATCAACGTTTTGTCGAGATAGATGGATTATTGTACAACATCACTAGTAAAGGAAACCGCCTAGTTATTCCAGAAAGCATGAAACAGCAAATAATGAGAGAGGAACATGATTATTTATTATCAGGACACTTCAGTAAAAAATCAACAAACATTAAAATAGCTCAAATGTTTTGGTGGCCAAGTCGCAAAGTTGACGTTTTGGAGTTTGTTTCACGATGGGATTCCTGTAACAGACGGAATAATGTAGAAAAAAGTAGGGCACCATTGCAAGAACTGCCAGAAACAAGTGAACCATTTGAACGAGTAGGAGTAGATGTCGTAGGACCGTTGCCTAAGACTAAAGGTGGAAACAAATACACACTGACAATGTTAGATCATTTCTCTAGACACCTTCTCATGATATCAATACCTGATCAGAGCGCGGAGTCTATAGCTAAAGTTTTTGTAGAAGAATGGATTCTTAAGTTTGGATCACCATTAAGTAAAATTAGTGATCAAGGAACGAATTTCATGAGTGAATTACCTAAACAGACTTGTAAACTCATGCAAATAACTCAGTTAAGGACTACACGAGCACACCCTGAAGGAAATGGAAGAGTGGAGAGAGAGTCCACAGAACAATCATTAAACTGGATAGCCATTATGTGAGCAGGAAACACGACAATTGGGATGTCAGTTTACTGTACGTGGTAAGTTGTTACAATGCCAAAATGCACGGCTCAACTGTGCTAAGTCCATATGAGATCGTCTACGTAAGAAAAACGTATTCACCCTTGGACTTTGCACGATCGACTGCCGGAATCAGCAATGAACGCGTAAGGGATCTAGGACGCAAGTCAAAGGAAGCATGGAGGGGAGTGAAACAGCGGACTCATCGATCCAAGCAAGACAACACGCCCGCCAAGCAACAGTGCCACAGTATCGAGGTGGAGATATTGTGTATCTGAGCAACGCGGTGTTAAAGAAGAGTCAAGTCAAAACGTTTAAGAAGTTTTGGAAAGGACCATATCCAATCATGGAGGTGTTGTCGCCAGTCACTCTTAAGCTCCAACTGCCCTTTCGTTCGGGTAGATTTCCTGTAGAATCGCAAGACGAAGAGGACCGACCGAGAGGCAGACCTACTGTTCTCAAACCCAGGAAGCGAGAATCGCGAGGTCGCAGTCCAGCCTCCGAGGCTGAGGTATCGCCACGTTCCGAGCGATCCTGTTCGAGACACCCCTACAATCTGCGCAAACGTGTATAGTGTGTGAGAGTGCAATGCGTGTGTTTATTTCAGCCATGTGCTTATGTGAATGTGTTGTGAAAATTTAGTATTGAAGCTATTGCACGAGTGCACAAGTGAAACTAAACCTTTTATTCCACAGGTTATCACACGAAACTCATTTATTTTATGTTCATTGTTACCTCTAGTATTCAGAACTAATTAACCATGTTCATTTTTATTCTAATGCTTGCTATGATAGCGTATTCTACTAATGCTGTAGTAATAGTACCACAGAGTACAGTTGTTTTGTTTGAACCACGATCAGACATGGTAGTTTCAATAAGTAATACAAAACTTGTCCTCAAGTACAATCTGAGTGAAATCCAGTAACAGTTCAATTCTGTAAAGAAGCAAATTGACCTAATTCGTTCTGTTAAGGGTAATGATACTATTTTGAAAATGGGTACATCTTGGTATAATAACTGGATCACAGCCAAAACGCAGGTAGAGTCAACATTTGCTAATTATGAAGAAGAGATTTACTGTTTTTTAAAGCTTTTGCCACACAAAACTTTAATTAGGCATAAACGTGCCTGGTTTGATTTTGGAGGGAGTATCCTTCATACTGTATTTGGTACTTTAACTAGTCGAGATCTACTGGAAGTTAAAGGCAAAATATTAGCTCTTGAACAACAGTCCAGTACAGATTCAACGAACCTCTCTAATGAGATTATTGTATTAAAGAATATGCAAAGAACAATTACTAACCACATAGTTTTCATTGAACAGATTGTAAAGCAATTTACCTTACATTTCCACGACTTTGTAATGAAACGAACGCAAATATCCAAGAACTATTCCAAAGAATTACATGCTGTGAGTGCACACTTAGATCTAAACACTCTTTTGTTAAGGATTACTGACAGTTTATCAAATGCTAGAATTGATGCCCTTAACGTAATAACAGCCTTAGAAAGTAGTTCAAATGATTGTTTGAGTAGTGTGCTACTACATCCAAAACAATTTTTACAGATCCTACTATCAATTGAACGAACGGTAGATGCAACATATACTATGATTTACCCTGTTAACTTTTACAATTTATATGCTCACTATAAGTCAACCATCACACACTCCTTAGTGACTGAAGATGAATTAACTGTTATTGTTTCTATTCCCACTGCTAGGTCAAAGCATAATTTTGAAATGTATAAGATTTATACATACCCGGTGAAATGGAGACAGGCAGGTATTCATGTAAAGTATGTACGGAATGATTATCTACTGATCAGCAAGGATCGAAGATATTTTGTGTCGCTAAATGAAAATGATTTGCATATATGTAAACACAATCATAAGTTAATTTCCCCTGAATCGGCAGTATTCTTAGGCAGTAGAGTGTAAGCTGTGAGAAAGAATTGTCTATGAATCATCCACCAAGAGATGATCGCCCTAGAATTTTAACGCATCTTTACCATCCATTTCTTAAACGATGTTCTGAAGGTATAATTTTCTCATTTAACTGCACCCTTTATGTCACATTTACATGTAAAAACTATGATACACCTGAGCTACCCTTTACACTAAAATTGAGCAATAGTGGATTAATCTGGAATGCCACACATTTTGATTTAGCATGTGAACTATTTGATATGCCTAGTGTGTTGCCAACTACATTTCATGCAACTGGACATTTGCCATTAACTAGAATGTTATCTGTTTATTACAATGAATCATACATATTAACGCATGGAAAGCATTCCTTATCAAGTTTTTCTGAAGACAATAATTTAATTAAGGACATCCATGAAAATGTAATCTCTTCCAATAATGAGCTAAATTTAATTGAAGCAGCAAATAGAATTAAGTCCTTCGATTCCTCCAATAATTTTAATGCATACTTGATTGTCAGTATGGTGCTTTTATTGCTTTTATTAATTTGTCTTTTGTCAAAAGCTTTTGTCATGTTGAAATTGTCATCTTGAAGGCACGCTTCTCTGTACTGAACATTACTGTGTCTGCAAATGAAATACATGTTACAATGCCTTCTGACGCCACAAATGGCGAAATAGATTCATAAAGCCCAGGAGGTCGTTTTGAGCCACCTATGGTTCCTCTTTTTCTCTGGGGAGAGTGATGTAAGGGTCTACAGGTTGCACGCAGCTGTGCGTACGTCAACACTCGCTCGCCAGCCGACCTGTCTGGAATGCTGACAATTTGCTTGGTCAGCAGACGTGCGTCCAGCCGCACTGCGACGGGGAGTACACGACTGGCCACCGTCCGCAGCACGTAGTATTACCTAAGGCGGCTTCGGGCACGAATATGTCTCTTTTCTTAGCTCACCATGGAGCCTTTCGATACGACCGTAATTAGCCGGTGTTAGGAGGTCAGACACAGTGATGATGGGTGTGCGTAGCGTGTGTGTTTTATAATCCGCCTTTGTTAATAGGATTGTTTAAACTTACTTCTTGTGTTTGCGTACTGCCGTACCTCAAGAACTAACCACTTACAAATCCTGACAAAATATTCGTGTAATCATCATCCGGGGCAACAACACAAACTTACCCCCTTATATTATTTTAAATTGGTCTAAACTTGTAAATACTTTGACATGTCCTATATCCTTGTAAAAAGAGATCTACAGATGAATAAAGCTACTACTACTGTTGTTACTACTACCTTTTTAGGAAGTCTTTTCCATATGAGCTTTTTTTATGACTGCTTTTTTTGAGGCACTGGAAGGAAGCACCTTCTTAACCCAAAAACAGCTTTTCAGAGAGATTGAAGACATCTGTATGATCTTATGGGAAGCACAGGTCTCAAACTCATCTTCAGTCAGTACAGATTTTATTTCAAGCCTGCATTTGCCTTTTCTTGCAGCTTCATTCTCGTGATGACCAGTAAAAAGTTTTCACCTGTAGAAGTCTTTATCTTCTTGCTTTCCCACTTTTTTCGTCTCTTTTATTTATGAGTGTTGTATTTGCTGGAATCTTTCTGTAAGTTTTCTGATATTTTTCCCATTTTGTGAATAAATAATAATTCAGTATGAGAGTCAACCATTAAGGCATTGGTTACTCCAAACAGCATAACTTAAAAACGACAAGTAGTGTTAAACAGTTTGGATTTTAGTAACAATAAAAAAGTCACGGATTGGACACATGTACTTTCAGTATTTGTACATGGTTATTAACATATTAATCACTACTTTATAGACCACTAGGTGGTTTGTTGGGTTCTCTTTCTCTTAACCTATAATCAACAAAATTACTATAATTGCTGAGCTACAGGGTAAACTTTTTCATGTTTTTTGTCATCTGTGGGACATTAATACATAGCTGCTTTTGTAAATTAGCTGCATACTTAACCCTTTCATGGATAAAATTCATTTTTTACAGATTTTTAAAATATTAAGGTGATAACAGTTTCTTTTCAGTCCCATTATTATATTTTCACCACCAAAATATTTTTTAAGTTCTCCATTTTTTCACAACAGGAAGTGGGACACATATGTCCCATGAACCAATGCAAGATACCTTTTCTGCTGACTGACTGATTTTGTAATTTTATTTTTTTAGCCATAAACAGGGTTTTGCAGAGAATAAAATAACTACAAATTATACATGCATGTAATCTTTTTATTTGTGTAGAGCCAGTGTAAAAAATATTCATTACATTTCAGTTTTCATGATACATGATCAATACTTACAAAACTTTACATGCCATGAAACTTGGAAAAATATGGTGTAGCACAGAGTGGTACACCACAAACAGTGCAAACAACTTTTGTTCTCTTCTCTTTAGAGTTTGTGCTGCAGAATCTGCATCGCTTCCTAGTGCCACTGTCTTTCGGTACATGTTTGCCTACGTTCACGAGCCGGACGTCATCTGGCGCACTAGAGACTCCTCTCTTTGTTGGGAAGAAAGTGGGCATTGATCCCCTCTTTTTCCTGGATGAATTCTCATTAATCAAATGTCTTGCTAATCTTTACAAATAATGTCTGCTGGGACACACGTGTCCCACTAATTTTATTTCGATTATAAGATAGCACAGTCGCTGAGAAGTACATTCCACACTGTATTTGTACTAAAAATGATTATTAATTTAATAATAAGATGAATTACTTACTACAGACATCGCTGGAAAGTGAGAAATGATGAAAACTGAAGAATGACACAAATAAGTGCCATTGCAGCGGCCATATATACATGCCAGTCGACAAAAGTAGTCACCGCTTCGCTATTGCCTTTGCAGTGCAGTCCCGATTTTTTTCTTAGGTTTAGTACAGTCATCCCTAGATGGCAGCACCGTGCAGAGCTGGGTAACATATATCCCGACACTCGAACTGGCGCTCAAAGTTAGTGGGACATATATGTCCCATCAACCACGAAAGGGTTAATATCTTAAACTTCTTTAAAAACTGAAGTATGTATGAAAAGTAAGTTTCTGCTTTTGAAACATAACAATTCAAACATTAATTTTTGTCTTGTGTCCTCACCTACAGAAGTGCCGAATTTGTTCAATTATATTTCCTCAAACAATTTTACAATTTTGATAATTTTTCAGGACAGTAAAATTTAACTTTTGTGTAATCAGAAGCGTATGATGTAAATTTATTTAAAATAAAATTTTAATAAATCTCAGGCTCAGTTTCTCTTGGAATCACCTATAAATAATGAGGAAGTACAGGCTCGAATTATGTAACAATAAAATTTGTGACACAACTTGACTTGATAGGACATATCGTGAGGCGTCAAAGTATCTTCTGTTTGGTGATGCAGAGGAGTGTGTGTTTGTGAAAAGTGGCGGAGGGTTGGAGGAGAGGGGAGAACTAAAAGTTGTAGGGACAGACCAAAGCATGAATGCAAGTCAAGTGGATGTAGGTTGGAGTACTTATTTGGAGGTAAAGAAGTTTGCACAGGTTAGAGTAGAATGAAGAGCTGCATCAAAGCAATCTTCAAGCTGAGGACTGCAACGACAAAGATAACAACAACATGAACAATGGGACACCTTCACATTTTTAAAAATAATAAAATTGAGGTTTATTTTCTATTACACATATGAAGCTGTCGACTGTCGACTCAAACCAGTTATTTCTGTGATTTGCGTCAGTCATGTATTTGTCCCATACATGAAGAAAATATCATATTTTCCAGAGAGAGAGTGCTGCTTTTACCTTGCATGAAAAATAATCCAGCGACGTGCAGGAAATCGCTGTATGTCTGTCCATCTGCTGCCACATAACTGGCCGCTTCTCTGAAGCTCCTCTGCACCCTTAGGACTGCCCAGGTGATGACTACCAAGCTGGCAGTGCACAGCCAGAGGCGGGTGTCGAAGGGCCTCAGGAAGTGGCTCCACATGAACTCCCTCTCATCCAGGTCCCGGATGTATAAATCCAGACTGTAAACCACATAGCAACTGCGTAACCCTAGCATGCAGGACTATTCAATAAGAATGGCTAACTAGTAAAATTTATTTATTCTCTGTTCTAGTAAGCAACACTATCAGCAGTGATGTGCAGCAACAGGTGACATGTATAATCATGTTTTCATTATGACTCATGACTTTCAGTCTAGTTCTTATACTCGTCACCTGGTGTACTGTTCCAGTCGTTCTCAAAATGGCGACAAAGATGCAAGAGACTATGGTTTAGTGTGAACATGAGCTGTTCCAAGAGTGCAAAGAATCTTTCTAACACAGCATACATCACATAGCAGCTACATTTTACATTGGATGGAACATTCAGATCCACTGTACGATTGTGGTCTCCAAAAAGGCACTGGTCGCCTCCAACTACCGAGTTCATCACAACGCTTAGTGGCTAATTGAATGTGCCACAACTAACTGCATAATGAGTTCCACCAATGCTGTGTGCCATACAAATACGGCCCGCCCAGGTCACGTCTACACATCTGTTCTACAGATAACTTCCATTTACAAGAAAATTGAGTCCGCTGGTAAGATTAGAGGATATACATACATATAAAAGTATTATGAGACGTGGCAGTCATATTCTGCACTTGTGATGAATCACTCGTCTTCAACAAAATAGTTATTTTATTTCTTTTTTGCTTACTCGCTTCGGCAATACACCATTTGCAAAGTCACTACACATAAAAGAATCCACGCATTGAGAAATATCACCAATTAAATGCTGTATGCCAGGAGCAGAACTCGCGCCTGATAGTCTCGTGTTGATACAAAGTATCCCTGCCACAGACAGCTTGTATGGTTCACCTGTTAATGCTATAATTCCATTCTGTTCAATACATATAATTCCAGTGATACAAGATTGTGATCCAGCACGTCACATGGTCTATTGCATACATCAGTTGGGTCCTCACAGTACCAACCATATGCCACAAGAGCTGTTACCATATTGGATTTAGGAATATATATGAGGTCTTAAACCATGAATATACATTTTGCATCGTCTTCTATGAACAACATGGTGCAGTTTTCCAGAAGAAAAATAATAACTGCAGATTAACTGCAATTGTGATGAATCACTCGTCTTCAACAAAATATTTATTTTATTTCTTTTTTGCTTACTCGCTTCGGCAATACACCATTTTCAAAGTCACTACACATAAAAGAATCCACACATTGAGAAATATCACCAATTAAATGCTGTATGCCAGGAGCAGAACTCGTGCCTGATAGTCCAGTGACACATGATTGTTATCCAGTCTGTGTGCTGCAAATATTGGTCCATTTGAACAAATTACCCACGATTGTAATCACTTCCATAGCCATTTCAAAGACCTGAGGAAAGTCACCTGTATGGGATGAATGTCATAGAAGGAGGAAATTTCATGAAAAAATGTCTTATAGGTACTATATTTCGGAACAAAGACGCTAAAAATTACTATTGTTTCGGTCACCAATTTTTCTATTTATTTCTTACTTTGTATGATGCATTTCATTGTCAGCATCACATCATGAGAAAAGATGGGAATATAGAATACAACATGAGAAAAGATGGGATACACCTCTCTATACAAAGTGTAACACAATGCAATGAGCTGAGTTACATATCTTAATGGATTCATAGTATCTATTTAATTGTAAACATTCTTCGTTAATATCATTGGCCAAACTGGCTCATAACATTTGGGATATTATACAAGGTGGCATTAGAGGCAACATCTATACTAGATCACAAAGTATCTGTGATTAATTGCTTAACTACAATTAATTCGTAAGCCATATTATATATTCTACTCTGTTTAAATAATGGATCACGTTTTAGAAGTTTTACATAGACATGTACATACGAATATATGTACAAACTGTGTAGCTAGTATTGACATAAGGTATTTAAAAATATAGCGCTTCGTCAAGAAATCAAGATATACCAGGATAGCAATATTCTATAAACAAGGAGAAGGAACCTTCATTACAACAACCTGTCCTGTTAACAAAATACACTCTGGCCATTAAAATTGCTACACCAAGAACAAATGCAGATGATAAACGGGTATTCATTGAACAAATATATTATACTAGAACTGACATGTGATTACATTTTCACGCAATTTGGGTGCATAGATCCTGAGAAATCAGTACCCAGAACAACCACCTCTGGCCATAAAAACGGCCTTGATACGCCTGGGCATTGAGGCAAACCGAGCTTGCATGGCGTGTACAGGTACAGCTGCCCATGCAGCTTCAACACGATACCACAGTTCATCAAGAGTAATAACTGGCGTATTGTGACGAGCTAGTTGCTCCGCCGCCATTGACCAGGCGTTTTCAATTGGTGAGAGATCTGGAGAATGTGCCAGGGCAGCAGTCGAACATTTTCTGTATCCAGAAAGGCCTGTACAGGACCTGCAACATGCGGTCGTGCATTATCCTGCTGAAATGTAGGGTTTTGCAGGAATCGAATGAAGGGTGGAGCCACGGGTCGTAACACATCTGAAATGTAACGTCCACTGTTCAAAGTGCTGTCAATGCGAACAAGAGGTGACAGAGACGTGTAACCAATGGCACCCCATACCATCACGCCGGGTGATACGCCAGTATGGCGATGACTAATACACGCTTCCAATGTGCGTTCACAGCGATGTGGCCAAACACATATGCGACCATCTTGATGCTGTGAACAGGACCTGGATTCATCCGAAAAAAATGACGTTTTGCCATTTGTGCAACCAGGTTCGTCGTTGAGTACACCATTGCAGGCGCTCATGTCTGTGATGCAGCGTCAAGGGTAACCGCAGCCATGGTCTCCGAGCTGATAGTCCATGCTGCTGCAAACGTCGTCGAACTGTTCGTGCAGATGGTTCTTGTCTTGCAAACGTCCCCATCTGTTGACTCAGGCATCGAGACGTGGCTGCATGATCCGTTACAGCCATGCGGATAAGATGCCTGTCATCTCGACTGCTAGTGATACGAGGCCGTTGGGATCCAGCACGGATTCCATATTCTGCTAACAGTCATTGGATCTCGACCAACGCGAGCAGCAATGTCGCGATACGGTAAACCGCAAACGCGATAGGCTACAATCCGACTTTATCAAAGTGGGACACGTGATGGTACGCTTTTCTCCTCTTTACACGTGGCATCACAACAACGTTTCACCAGGCAACGCCGGTCAACTGCTGTTTGTGTATGAGACATCGGTTGGAAACTTTCCTCCTGTCTGCACGTTGTAGATGTCACCACCGAGGCCAACCTTGTGTGAATGCTCTGAAAAGCTAATCATTTGCATATCACAGCACCTTCTTCCTGACGGTTAAATTTCGCGTCTGTAGCATGTCATCTTCGCGACGTAGCAGTTTTAATGGCCAGTAGTGTAGTATGGGATAGGGACTTTTATTATGACAACCTGCAGGGAAGATCGTCCATGTGAATATGAGCAAATGTAAAACTACTAGGACGCTGCGCCCAATTTAAATGGAATGTAACGCAAATGTATCTCACATTCGATGTTAAATGTTAAAAAACGTACACACTGTGATAAAAACGAAACGTGATGCAGTGATGTGCTGCTCTGGCCTTGCGTGTTTCGATAGAGGAGAGGTGCGTTGTATCAGTCTGACTATGAGCAGTGATTTTTGTTACTTTGGGTATTTGGCTTTTTATCATTAGTTGAAATGATGAGCGAGCATACTGCCTCGTTAACACTACGTCACTTGACCAGTTGATGTTTTCAGCAGCGTGCTTTGATATGCCTCACAGTTAAAACTTTTGCATGCAACATACTATTTCTTTGTGTGTTGATCTTAATAATCCCATACATAGTTTTTATTCTTTAAATGCACCATTGTCACCGTTAATCATAAATTTTCATGGAGTCACAGGGTTATTATTTTACGTTGTGTTGGAAGAGGAACATTTTCATAATGCTTAATCTAACTAATTTGAGTGTGAATGTGTGTGTGTGATGATGATGATGTTTGGTTTGTGGGGCGCTCAACTGCGTGGTTATCAGCGCCCGTACAATTTCCCAACCTTTGCTCAGTCCAATTTCGCCACTTTCCTGGATGATGATGAAATGATGAGGACAACACAAACACCCAGTCATCTCGAGGCAGGTGAAAATCCCTGACCCCGCCGGGAATCGAACCCGGGACCCCGTGCTCCGGAAGCGAGAACGCTACCGCGAGACCACGAGCGGCGGACTATGTGTGTGTGTGTGTGTGTTTGTTTGTTTGTTTGTTTGTTTATGCGCTATATATGATTTCATGAATGTGTTAAAACCCTAGTCTTCCACTCTCTCTTTGTAAACAAATAGTGTAGCTTGACTTCAGCACTGTTTGCCTACCTAACGAGCTAAATTTCAAGGAATGTCATCAGTTTGAAATACACTGTTCTGAAAAACATAGCTACGCGACAGATAAAGTAACATAACATATTAATAACTTGGTGGAAATGAATGAAAGTGCAGGAGAAGGTTTTCAGATATCTCCCAGTTATGCTCGGAAATAAGGACATCACATGACATGAGGCCAGCATGAGCATAGCGCCAAATGGGGCTCCCCCAGCAACACGAGGCAGCGAGGCAGTTGAAGCAATGGGAAAAGACAATGTGTTCAATCAGCGAATAGTTACAGTGCCCTGTGGTGGTGTTCTCCAATACAAATTGGTCTGAAGACACCATTTGAATGACTTGACATGAGGAAGAATCATTGTAAAACTGGAAGAATGAAGTGTGACGAGTGTGTTGCTCACAGTATTTTTTCACACGTACAGGGAGCATTACGAACCACTGCCACTGTGAGTTCGCTAACTCTTGGTGTGTGAGAGCACATTCAGTCTGGCTACTGATTCAGGATCTATTCTCATATGCGAGAGTTGGGAACATTTAGGCCTAATTCACACAGAAACATTGTCGCGCATGATACTTTTTGGTAGACCAGGTGTTAGGATGTGGGGAGACGTAGTTTTGCATGAGTGTAGTCATCTTTGAACACGGTATACTCAGCGGTCAGTGTGAGTGTGACACTGCACTCCTTGAGCACGTTTATTCGTTTTTGTGGACCACAATCCGTGACCACATCGAACAGAGCAGCTGGAGGACCTCTTGGAACGAGAGGATATTTGGCGAATGGCTTGGCCTGCCCATTTCCCCGACTGAAATCCCGCGGGCACGTGTTCAATGTGTTAGGAACACTTATTGCAGCACGTCCATATGCACCAACGACTATCCACGAGTTGTGAACCGTGCTGCTGGAGCACTGGAACGCCCTACCACAAGAACTCCTTACCTATCTAGTGGCCAGCGTGGGGGCATGGTGTAGAGCATGCATTGCCATCCACGTTGACCTGCATCCTATTAAGAACCATTTCCAGTTTTTTGTTTTTATTTATTTATTTATTTACATGTCAAGTTCCGTAGGACCAAATTGAGGTGCAAATCTCCAAGGTCATGGAACGTGTCAGTACATGAACTTACAACATAAAAGTAATAACAGATCAAAGTAAATGTTAATGAACCTGAAAGAAAATCAGTCCATAAGTTTAAGCAAACGCTATCAACAATACAATGAGAATCAGCTTAATTTTTCAAGGAACTCCTCGACAGAATAGAAGGAGTGACCCATGAGGAAACTCTTCAGTTTCAATTTGAAAGCGCGTGGATTACTGCTAAGATTTTTGAATTCGAGTGGCAGCTTATTGAAAATGGATGCAGCAGTATACTGCACACCTTTTTGCACATGAGTTAAGGAAGTCCGATCCAAATGGAGATTTGATTTCTGCCGAGTATTAACCGAGTGGGAAGCTGCTTATTGTTGGAAATAAACTAATATTGGTAACAAGAAATGACAATAAGGAATATACATATTGAGATGCCAATGTCAAAATACCCAGAATCGTGAACAGAGGTCGACAAGAGGTTCGTGAACTCACACCACTTATTGCCCGAACCGCCCGTTTCTGAGCCAAAAATATCCTTCTAGAATGGGAAGAGTTACCCCAAAATATAATACCATACGACATAAGTGAATGAAAATAAGCAAAGTAGACTAATTTACGTGTCGAAGTATCACTCACTTTCGATACCGTTCGAATAGTGAAAATGGCAGTATTAAGTCTTTGAACAAGATCCTGAACGTGGGCTTTCCACGACAGCTTACTATCTATCTGAATACCTAGGAATTTGAACTGTTCAGTTTCACTAATCATGTGCCCGTTCTGTGAGATTAAAACGTCAGGTTTTGTTGAATTGTGTGTTGGAAACTGTAAAAACTGAGTCTTACTGTGATTTAACGTTAGTTTATTTTCTACAAGCCATGAACTGAGGTCATGTACTGTACTACTTGAAACCGAGTCAATGTTGCACACAACATCCTTTACTACCAAGCTAGTGTCATCAGCAAACAGAAATATTTTAGAGTTACCCATAATACGAGAGGGCACATCATTTATATAAATAAGGAACAGGAACGGCCCCAACACTGATCCCTGGGGCACCCCCCCACTTGACAGTACCCCCCTCAGATCCCACATCACAGCCGTTATCAACATTGTGAATAATGACCTTTTGCTGCCTGTTGCTAAAGTAAGAGGTGAACCAATTGTGAGCTACTCCCCTTATTCCGTAATGGTCCAACTTCTGGAGCAATATTGTGAGATCAACACAGTCAAATGCCTTTTGTTCAGGGTACCACTATAAATCGCAATAACTTCAGTGTAATTACAGTCTTTAATAAAAGTGGCATTTCTGTTTGTTTCCTTGTGTGTTTCTTTCATTTAACTAGCATTTCTTTCTATGTATGGTACGAGTTTCGTCGAGCAGCGTTACTTGCAGTAACACATCATACAAATTTTGCAAAAACAGACATAATGCCTTATGGGATAACAGCAATCACTGATTTTATAATGTTACTTAAAATCCGTCTTGATTGCAAATTTTTTTTTATTATTCATATGACCGGTTTCGGTTCATTCAGAACCATCTTCAGATCTGATATTTCAGTTACAGTAGTAACCCGTCCAAATCCAGCAACTTTCACATGCTACGTCTACAAGCCATGAACTGAGGTCATGTACGTAGCATGTGAAAGTTGCTGGATTTGGACGGGTTACTCCTGTAACTGAAATATCAGATCTGAAGATGGTTCTGAATGAACCGAAACTGGTCATATGAATAATAAAAAAAATTTGCAATCAAGACGGATTTTAAGTAACATTCCATCATACAAAAGCTGCCTTGCTCGTTAAGTTTTGCACACCAGCATGAACTTAGTCTCCTTTGTCTGTCTCATAGACTAATGAATTTTAATTTACACTAATTATTCTAACTGTGTATATTATTATTGACTAGTGCGAGAATTTAGTCTCTTTCGCTTGCTACATAGACTCACACCTGTTTACGTTTCCCTGACTGTTATATGCGTTTATGTTATTGCGGACTAGTGAGACAGCTTGGTCTCCTTCGCCAGTTTCACATACTTATTTATTTTCACTGTTGCTTATTCTTCTCATGTTTGCATTTTCTATTTGACTAATTGTTGTTCTGTGTGTGGTCATACAAGTCTCCCTTATGTGAGTTCAAAATGGTTCAAATGGCTCTAAGCACTATGGGACTTAACATCTGAGATCATCAGTCCCCTAACTACTTAAACCTAACTAACCTAAGGACATCACACTCATCCATGCCCGAGGCAGGATTCGAACCTCCGACCGCAGAAGCAGCGCGGTTCCGGACTGAAGCGCATAGAACAGCTCGATCACAGCGGCCGGCTCCTTTGTGTGAGTCACATACTTGTGTACAGGTACACCGTTGGAACAAATTTAATTATGTATGTTTAAAAGATAAATTGATGAGTTCATATAATTGCAGGAATGTCTCCCGCTATGGTATCTGCGGAAAACATTCCAGGCAACCGTCTTAGGTGACAAGGAGAACAATGAAAGGCGCCTGCTTTGGAGTGCAACACCTTTCTTCCTGGATATTCGTGTGCCTGGCGATATTCACTTGTCTGGCTCACGAATCTGTTGTCACCTATCCATCGGCTGGGACGACACTTTGCTGGGTGGAAACAATAAGCGTAGTCTTGACAAGGAGTTCGAGGTTGAACAGGTGCCGGCCAGTAGGAACACGAGGCACTAGAATTCGTTTAGGGAGACGTCGTGGCCACTCACAAAGGCATTCCGCTCTTTTCCTGCTGCCATGATGAATGGATGTCCTGCTTTGCCTCGTAATAATAGTGAAAAGGTACATGCATATGACTTCATTGTGTCTTATGGAGAGATGGTTGCTGGCTTCCCACATTTGTGCTGCAATTCAGGTCAGGGAGAATTAGATTTCTATCTGTGATATACTTTGCAGTGCTACTGGTTCAAATGGCTCTGACCACTATGGGACTTAACAGCTGTGGTCATCAGTCCCCTAGAACTTAGAACTACTTAAACCTAACTAACCTAAGGACATCACACACATCCATGCCCGAGGCAGGATTCGAACCTGCGACCGTAGCAGTCACGCGGTTCCGGACTGCGCGCCTAGAACCGCGAGACCACCGCGGCCGGCGCAGTGCTACTTAACGTGGGGTATGTTAGGTCTTTCATTCATTTTCAACTTAGAACAGGTGTGGAGACATCACCAATTTCTATTCAATCATCCGATGTTTCATGTGAATTATCGCAATGCACATAGTCCTTTACGAACTCCCAGGTTAACGTAAGTATGAGTAAGGTAGCCGTTCAATGTGAATTCGAAATTTCATGGTAATTTGAACATAAGTTGTAAAAAAGACTGTGAATTTGTTTTAGTGGTATAGAAAGATGATGAAAGTAGGTGGACAGATAAAACGAGAAGTGAGAGCTTCTCTGCAGAATCGGCGAGGAGAGGAAAATGTCGAAAACACTGAGAAACCAAGGAATAGCGTCCATGGCCTCATAAAAGGTCACAACTAGGAAATGAAATGGTCAGACCTGGTGGTGACGAGCGGCGTGCTGTAGTCGATGACGGCGTGTCGCGCCGATGTGAGGAGGAAGAAGGGGATGGCGGCCTCCACGTGGCCACCAATCAGGCGGTCAATGAGGCCGTTCCAGCTGCCGTTGCCGCTGCGAATGCCGAACGTGGTGCTCTCTTCGTAGCGGTACCTGTCGGCAGAAACTGCCTGCAGCAAGGTCAGCTACCTTTGTGCGGCTGTCAGCCATCCTCATTTTATCAGCTAGTACATGTACGAGACTTTATTTATACAGGGCAGTCAGAAACAGACTGAAACGCTTGTAAGAGTGTTACAGGGGAGGCTCTGCTGAGAAATAAATAACTGTTAAACAAAATATTTGATACGTTGCCCTGATTTCCGAGTTATTTAGCATTGAAGTTAGTACAAATTCAAGCACCCTGTCAGAGGCAGTATCGCTAAACAAGTTCTTCGTTTAGTTTCCTCAGACCGAAAGAATGCAGCTTTTGCTCACATGGCTTAAATTTATCGCTTTCAAAAAAGGCAGTTTTCACTAGTAATGAGCATTTGAACAAGTGATAACTCAGGGTCCAACACATATCTGTGCATTACCGGTTTTTAACGCACAGGAAGACCTAATTGGCTAACTTCAATGCTAATTAACTCAGAAACAGCGCAACATATCCGGTTTTTTTCTTAACAATTATTTCTCAGCGCAACCTATCCTACAAGACCCCTACAAGCTTTTCACACCGTTTCTGACCACCTTGTGTATCAAAAATGTATAAAATGATAATGATGCCGGCCGGAGTGGCCGAGCGGTTAAAGGCGCTACAGTCTGGAACCGCACGACCGCTACGGTCGCAGGTTCGAATCCTGCCTCGGGCATGGATGTGTGTGATGTCCTTAGGTTAGTTAGGTTTAAGTAGTTCTAAGTTCTAGGGGACTTATGACCACAGCAGTTGAGTCCCATAGTGCTCAGATCCATTTGAACCATTTTTTTGTTGTTGATAATGTTAATATGAAACAGCTGTGATGAATAACGAAAAAGAAGGTACAGGTTGATTCTTGCAAAGAAGGAAACAGCAACCAGCCATTCTTAATAACCCTCTCCAGTCACACAAATAGCGTCATTACCGGTTTCGAGCCAACAGATTGATCTTCAGGCTCCATTGTGGAACACAAACAACTAACTTCAGCAGCTAGCCATTCACAACTTAAGAAATAATAACTCCTCATACAAAAGATCAGGCATATACAAACTCAGTTGCCAAAGCTGCCCATCCTACTATGAAGGGTGACCAAGATTTTGGCTCACTGGCCATATCCAGGTACGAGTGCGACAGCACTCAATCTCGCTGCACATTTCTCCCACCACGTCATGCTGTCTGTGCACAAGGACGGCGAAGAGGGGGAAACTGTGAATGTACCGCATTTAAATGGCAGTGCAGTCGCACTACATATAGTGCACACAGAATGCCGTGACTGTTAGATGCGCAGACGGCAGGGCATGCATGGGAAAGTGGTAATGGTGGGGGGATACAGGCAGGCGCTGTAGGGGAAATGCCGAGCGCTGGAGGGGAAGCCTACACTCACATTTACTGTAAAATATGAAGTGGGAGCCCTCCTTGTGCACACTTGTGTGGTGGCCATTCAAAAAGATCTACTGTCACTCCTATTTTGGTTAGTATCTAAAAAGAATTTCGCCGAAAATGCAGTGATTTTTTATTTTCTCCTGGTTTGTTAAACATTTATAACCTACAGAAAAGCACCATGAGTGGTGAATTTTGAGTAAAACCTACACATTTCTCTGGTTGCCTTGTTAAAAGTTGCTTCTTCGGAAAACACAGCGGTGTTTAAACAGTCGCACCTCACTAACATGTTGTGCAGACACAGTTGCAAAAAAAATTTTGAAAATTAATTTATTAAGTTTATTAAGTTAGAAACTGAGGAAAAGTGAGGTCAATAGTTTATGAAAAAGCGCATTCTAGGTACAAAATAAACGTGTAATGTCTTCACTTATCTTGTTCCAAAACACATAGCATTTCTCGTTTTATCAGCTATCAACAGCCATTACTAATTGCATTCTTTCATCAAAAATGTCTATAGTTAATGGAACAACACGGTAGATAATGAAATTTTGCATTATAATTGTGTCGGAAAATACTCCGCTCTTTGCGTGCTATTATTTGCCAAAATCTCATTTCGATATCTCCAACCGCTTATGAAATATGAGAAATGTTGTGGATATTTCACTTCGGCTTTATCGCTGGCGCGGTGCAATCGCAAATGAGTGTACTACATCAGGTAAATTTTGTCGAGATTAGTGACAAATAGAGACATCCAACCATGTCTAAAGAAAAACACAATATGTTCGCTAAATTTCGTACGCTGCAACATATTATGTAATATGCACCAAACGCAAAGTCATAATGACCTCTGTTTTTCAACACAAACTTTTTCGAATTTCGCGCAGTGTCTTACTTCCACGTAAAAGTCACAGTAACTATGGCCATTAAAGAAATGATGGGCACGCCATCAAAAACCTGATGTATAAAGCTAAAACTAAAGCACAAAGGAATTTTTTTTACTGTACACTTTCTGTAACATCGTTTGAGGACGGCTGCAGGGCGCGCGCATCGATTCTGTCATCGTCGACCAGCCGAACGGTTGCAGACACCGTGACCTCCCCTTCCGGACAAATGAATGAACTCGCTCAGCGCCCTGAACGAAAATTGGTCACTGAGAATCCTGCGTGGGCTATACGGCTCGGTTTTAAATTTCACATTTCTCAACAACATAGGCCATAAACAAAACAAATTTTCAGTAATTATTTTTGACGCTCTGAAGACATAATACAGTTTTCATCTGGTACAAACTGTCGGCCTACGGACGGATGCAGACCATTTCCCAGATCTTCACGCTCAAGTTGCCACAATCAAGGAAAGGTCTCCACACAAATATGTCGATCGAAATATTATAGCACTTTTACAACCCCATTACTGAGATGTGGAAACTCTACCAGAGGAACGCAATGTAGACGTCCTGGACATTTTTGACGTGAAAGGATTTGTCATTAAAACTGGAATTACCTTACAGGTCAGTCAGTTACATGTGCACATACAGACGGGCGCTTTCAACTGAAACGGCATATGGTCTCGCAGACAGCTCGAAAGCTATAAGTGTCCTCAAAAAACGTTTAGGAGACGATCTCTGCAATTATTTCAGGGTCACAATAAATTCTACAAACCTCACTTTTTCTTTAACGTCAGTGAGCTTAGGGAAATGGACTGTGTTTGGCAGAATGTGCACCTTCTGTAATGAGATTTTCGTTTTAAATACATCCCCATCAAACCAGAAAGAAGTTGTTCTTCACTTTGCATTCTCTTACTGTGGGCAGTGTCCAGTAAAGTTAACTTAAAATTCAAGGTCTATAGACCGTTCCGGACGTTCTAATTGCCGTTCCTATATTTTTTTCCTTCATAAATTCAACAATAGCGAGTTTTAAATCGAAAAATCGACCCAACGCACTTTGCAGTAATACATAAAGTCTCCATACTCTTCATTCATTTCCATCGAAACTGTTCCAACTGACAGTGGAACAATGCATGAGACTTCATAAGTTTTACGATTCATACCACCAGTTTCTTCACGTGCTGCATGCCTACAGATTTAGCACAAAGTGTTTTTTGATGTACTGAATAATGAATCGTTAAATTTTTTGCTATTTTATTGCCAATGAAATCTTTAAATTCTATCTGTATGGTCCTGTAATATCGTTTCGTAGCAAATTCTCAGTACCCCTTGCTTATAAGACTGCATAAAAGATATTGAGAATTTTCATCCCTGTCTTCTGTCATTCCCATTCATTTAACAAAGCTAGTGACGATGCATCGCTAGACGGTAGCCCTGCACAAGGCCGCACGTACACAGACAGAGCTCTCGTAAAAGATAAGTAATTTAGGTTGTAATTAATTGTCGTTGAACACTTTTAACTAATTAAATACGTTCTTTAGTGTACTCTTCAAGCTCACCATTAAAAGTTTTTCTTTTATTTGCGTTGTGTTCTAGTAATTGCGAAAAGTTCGTTTGTTTACTTACTGCTGCTTAGGCCTAATTTTTCGAGTGTGCATATTCAGCGTTATACACCAATTGTAAGTGCATTTGCTGTAGTTTAACTGATTAAATACGTTTATTAGGGTGCTTTTCAAGCTCACCACTAAAGGTTTTTGTTTTATTTGCGTAGTTTTGGTTACATTCGGCTGTTTTGGCCTAATGTTTGATCGTGCATACCACAAATTTAAGTGCATTTGGTAACAGTTTACTTACATATTAGTTTCCAAAACATATTTACTGTCCTTTTGCATCTGTATTTAATATATTATCGTTATCACGTAGTAAATCTCTTCACTAATTTCCAAACTACCATGGATACTAAGTGTGTGAGCTGCAGTAGGAAAGTTAGTTCAGGGGTTTTGTGCAGCTGTTGCGACAGGTTATTTCATTGGGGAAATTGTAGCAACTTGGGAACTGGGGAAGCAAACGAGACTTTCCATTCTTTTGCAGGCTTTGCTCAAGAGCCGGCCGCGGTGGTCTAGCGGTTCTGGCGCTGCAGTCCGGAACCGCGGGACTGCTACGGTCGCAGGTTCGAATCCTGCCTCGGGCATGGGTGTGTGTGATGTCCTTAGGTTAGTTAGGTTTAAGTAGTTCTAAGTTCTAGGGGACTTATGACCTAAGATGTTGAGTCCCATAGTGCTCAGAGCCATTTTTGTTTGCTCAAGAGATAGGGTTATAACTGAACAGGAGGAGAAAATTAGAGCCCTTCAGGCTGATTTGGACACAGCGAAGGAGGAACTGAAGAGGTTAAGGGTGGAGGAGGGTAAACAGCGGTGGGAAGTGGTAGCTGGGAACAGGGGCCACAGAATGAGGACAGTGTCCGACAGTTTCCCAATTGACACAACCAATAGGTCTGCCTTGCTACCACAGTTAAGTAAGGAAGAGGCTCCATTAGAAGTAGATGTAGTTAAGATGCAAGAGAATCTCGCTAGGAAACCAATTGTTTCAAAAAAAGTAGAAAGTAACAGGAAAGTTCTGTTGTTAGGTAGCACCCATGGAAGAGGATTGGATTGGATTGTTTGGGGGAAGAGACCAAACAGCGAGGTCATCGGTCTCATCGGATTAGGGGAGGACGGGGAAGGAAGTCGGCCGTGCCCTTTCAAAGGAATCATCCCAGCATTTGCCTGGAGCGATTTAGGGAAATCACGGAAAACCTAAATCAGGACGGCCGGACGCGGGATTGAACCGTCGTCCTCCCGAATGCGAGTCCAGTGTGCTACCACTGCGCCACCTCGCTTAGTCATGGAAGACGTGTGGGCCAGATTTTGCAGGAAAAATTAGGTGACATGTACCAGGTCACAAACTTTTTCAAGCCAAGTTCATGTCTTAGCCAGGTGGTAGAGGATATAGGTTCCTTGTGCAAGGGTTTCTCAAAGCAGGATCATGTGATGATAGTGAGTGGAGTGGGAAACAGTATTGATAGGGATTAGGGCTACAGTATTGAGTGTGACCTGGTGAAAATAGCCTCTGCAACGACTCATACCAATGTTAGGCTGGTGCCTGCTTCCATGTGGTATGATCAGCCCCAATTGAACTGCTCTCTCAGGAGGGTAGATATGGAGTTGGATCAGTTGTGTAAGGCGGCCACTATGTCAGACATTGCATTGGTTCCTGTGTAGGCTATTGATAGGGGGGATTTCACAAGGCATGGCCTACACCTCAATAGGAAAAGGAAGGGTAAACTGGCAGGGTTGTTTGCGAAATCCATAAGGGGGGACACTAGTACTCATGGATGTACCTCTTTTTTAGACTAATATCAGTGTCCAATGAGAAGTTCAGGCAAGCAGGTGCTAAAGAGGTCCAAAACTCACAAGATTCTCAAAACAGGATAGTAAATAATAATGTTACCATATTTAAGCAAACTATTGGTGGATTAAAGAAAAAAGTAGATTCTCACAAAAGTAAAGTAAAAAATAATGTTGCCATTTTTCAGCAAAATATTCTGGGATTGAAGAATAAAATAGATGAGCTCCTGGTTTGTTTAGATGACATTTAATCTGATAATGCAACAGATATACTATGCCTGTCTCAGCATCACATTGTGTCTGATATGGAAAAGGTAAATATCAGTGGTTAGTAACTAGCTGCACGTATGAGTAGAGAGAATAAGGTGAGAGGAGGAGTTGCCATATATGTCAAAAGTCATCACTGTGTAAAAGGCTTAGATATAAAGAAGTTTTGTCTAGAACAACATATAGAAGCATGTGCCTGTCTACTTAAAATGAAGGAGGGCTCTTTTATAACTGTAATAGTATATTGGACCCCTTCAGGAAACTTTCATTTATTCCTGTAAAACTTGGATGCCATGTTGTGGTATCTGTCAGATAGGGGAAAGCAAATTATTATTTGTGGGGACTTCAATGTTGATTCACTGAAAGAGAGTAATAGGAAGAATGACCTGGAAGTCTTGCTCTGTTCTTTCAATTTGATATCTGTCACTAATTTTCCTACTCGGGTAGTAAAGGAGAGCAGCACATTGATAGCTAACACTTTTATAGACCAAGATAAGTTTAAAAACATAAATTCTTGTCCTGTTGAGAATGGCCTTTCTGATCACAGTGCTCAGCTAGTTACAGTATATGACATAGTTCTATTCAGTAATTCAAAACTACCCTCCAAAGTTATGCATTCAATTAATGACTCAACAATTAGAAATTTCAGAGAAAATCTTCAGCAGTTAGACTGGGATGAGGTGTACAAGGAACCCAATGCTAATTTAAAATATAACTTATTTCATGATACACTTGTAAGAGAATTTGAAAACTGTTTCCCCAAGAAAGTAGTTAAATCTAATTATCAGAAACTATGAAAAAAACCTTGGCTTTCTAAAGGAATAAAAATATCTTGTAACCACAAAAGGGAATGGTATCTAACAACAAGAAAGAGTAATGACCCAGAAACAGCCAAACATTAAGAAAGGTTATTAAAGAGTCCAGAAGCATGTGCATCATGTCTGAGATTAACACCTCTTATAACAAAATCAAAACAATTTGGAACATTATTACAAGGGAGACAGGGCAACCAAGAGTACAGGATGATGGCATTACCATCAAAGCGAATGGAAACTTGAGGAACAACAAGCCAGAAGTCGAAAACATTTTGAATAATCATTTTTTAAATGTTGTAGAGAAAATGGGATCTAAATGTTCATTAGAAGAAGTAAGGCAGTTAATGGAAGAAGCCTTACCCACACCATTTGATACAATTGAAATTCCACCCACATCTCCTTCTGAAATTAGGAAGATAATAAACTCTCTCAAGAATGAAAGCTCACAAGGAATTGATGGCATTTCCAGCAGGATAATAAAAGCTTGTTTCCAAGAGATAAGTGGGATTCTTAGCCACATATGTAATAGCTCTCTGAAGCAGGGTATTTTCCCAGATATACTGAAGTATGCCATTGTTAAACCACTGCATAAAAAATGGGGTATGTCTGATGCCAACAACTACCGCCCGATCTCACTTCTGACTGCCTTACCCAAAATTCTTGAAAAAGTAATGTATTGTAGAGTAGCTTCACACCTTTGTAAAAATAAAGTTTTAACAAAATGTCAGTTTGGTTTCCAGGAAGGTTTTTCAACGGAAAATGCTATATATATACTTTCACTAATGAAATACTAAATGCTCTCAGTAACCGGAAGTCACCCGTTGGGATTTTTTGTGATCTCTCAAAGGCTTTTGATTGTGTACAGCATGGAATACTTCTAGATAAGCTCAAGTACTGTGGTATGAATGGGACAGCGCTCAAATGGTTTAAATCATACCTAACTGGAAGAGTGCAGAAAGTTGAAATAAGCAGTTCACATAATATGCAAAAAACTGGTGATTTCTCAAATTGGGGAACAATCAAGAATGGGGTGCCGCAAGGTTCAGTCTTGGGTCCTCTTCTGTTCTTAATATATATTAATGACTTGCCATTCTATATTCACAAAGACGCAAAGCTGGTACTTTTTGCCGATGATACAAGTATAGCTATCACACCCAACAGACAAGAATTAACTGGTGAAATTGTAAATGATGTTTTTCAGAAAATCATTAAGTGGTTCTTTGCAAATGGGCTCTCATTAAACTTTGACAAAACACAGTACATACAGTTCCACACAGTAAATGGAATGACATCATTAATAAATATAGACTTCGATCAGAAATCAGTAGCTAAGGTAGAATATTCAAAATTTCTAGGTGTATGCACTGATGAGGGGTTGAACTGGAAAAAACACACTGAAGATCTGCTGAAACATTTGAGTTCAGCTACTTATGCTATAAGGGTTAATGCAAATTTTGGCGATATACATCTCAGTAAACTAGCTAGCCATGCCTACTTTCATTCTCTGATTTCGTATGGCATAATATTCTCGGGTAACTTATCATTGAGTAAATGAGTGTTCATTGCACAGAATAATTGCTGGAGCTCATCCAAGATCACCCTGCAGACACTTGTTTAAAGAGCTATAAATCTTCACTGTAATATTTTGTATAATGTAATATCTGTATAGACACCTTTTATTAACCTGACATGTTCCACATCATTACGAAGTGTTGTATTCATGATCTATGGAACAAGTACTAATCTAATCTAATCTACTGTCTCTTTTTGTGCAAACATCCACTGAACCCATAAACCTTATGCATACCGTGAACATACGGGGAATGATAAACAGCCATGACAACACAGGAGAGAGTTGTGTCGACCGAAAAATGCAACACTGCAGTAGTACCTCAAATGTCGCTCTGTACCGAGTACATCCGTAAAGTTACGAGACAGGTCGAGCGGCGGCCAGCACGCGGCCCACACACCGTGCCCGCGTGAAGTTTGGCACATCATGGTCGGTCCTGATGTAGGACATACTGACATACTGGGAGAAGCTTAGAGACTCGACTCAAATGGCATTTAGGCGTCATACGTTTGAACAATGTATCGCTATCAACATTTGCAATGCACACAACTCTCAACAGACGTGGAGTAAAAAGCACTGAAGACCACCTAAGAAAGGTAGCCTTATGAATCTACTAGGAGAGATAGAAACATATGCACATAACAGCAAATCCACACATCATGTCCTCAATTAACAGGCTGAGCTAGCCAATGAAGCATTTCTACAAAGTTTCGTTCACTTGCTTTCCATCTGCAAACATACATGACTCCCTTTGACAATAACAACATGCAGGCAATAACCCAGCATGAACCACCACACTAAAATATAAAAGCCTGGTTAGTCATACATTCATACATTAGTTACATATACTTGTTTCTCATAATTTATTTTGTTCTCTATGTATACCACAATATTTAGATAACATCATTCTGTTACATTTTGCAACAAACTTGTCTTTTTGAATTATTTTATTTGTACTCATTTCACACTGAATGTAAATTCTATATTATGAATTGTTTACGCTTCGTGAATGTCACAACAACACTGTAGCGTCTGTCGAAGATAAATTCTCTGGCGCTGTTTTGTGATATCCATGTGGAAAAAACTTATTAGTGTGTCTGTGGTGTTTTTTTTTTACATGGATATATATTACCGCACATCAAAAAAGTGTTTTATATTTTCTTAACCACCTTGCGAATACAAGCAGTCACTATTACAACACAAAGATAAGGGATTTTCAATGTAAGGAGCCTGAAAGTACACAGTTGTACCTAAAGTATGTGTTTACGTTGTGTTCAGTCGTTATTAGCTACTGCCGAAAGCTAATATAAACTTGAACAAATGTGCATCTAATCGTGAACACAGTGTGAAGACCTCGAAACCGATGACGGGGCTAGTTGTGTGAATAAGCAGCATCATTAACAGTGGTGGTTGCTGTTTTCTTTTTCGCAAGAATCAACATTTACTTTGTACACAGCCACGGTCTCAAAATTTCAGTTTTCGTCGAAAACAGAAAAATAGGTTATCTATTACATTTCATAGAAGCTCTAAAAGGCCAATACGAGGCGCAGTCTTAAAGGTGTAGTTATCATCTCGAAAAATACCAAGCTAAGACCATGAAACTATACCGCTAATATCAAAAAAATGTGAGTGAAATCTTATGAGACTTAACTGCTAAGGTCATCAGTCCCTAATCTTACACACTACTTAACCTAAATGATCCTAAGGACAAACACACACACCCATGCCCGCGGGAGGACTCGAACCTCCGCCGCTTATATCAATCTGCTGTAGAATTATTGAATATTTTCTATGCTCACGTATTGTGTTTTCAGAGACTGAAAGTGTCCTCAACTAAGACTAACATGGATTCCGCAACCAGATGTCTTCTGAAAAACAGATCGCTCTGTTCTCCCATAAAATGCAGAACGCCAAAGACTAAGACGACACGGTCGATGCCGTGTTCCTTGACTTCTGGAAGTATCCTATACAGTTCCGGACTTCCGTTTACTGAAGAAAACACTATCTTACCGAGTATTAAACCAGATTCGTGATAGATTCAGGATTGTCTCAGAACTAACTCAACAATGCGACAAATATATAGGTAATTTCACGAGTACCCCAAGGGAGTATTATTAACCAATTTGTATTTGTGGTATTCATAAATGATCTAGTGTATAACGGCGGAAGCTCCTTCAGAGACTGCGGGTAAATCGAAGAAAGACGTAAGTGATGAGAAGAAGCAGAAATGAGAACAGCGAGAAACTGAACAACAGGATTGATGGTCACGAAGTAGATGAAGTTAAGGAATTCTGCTACCTAGGCAGCAAAATAACCAATGACGGACGTAACAAGGAGGACATCAAAAGCAGACCAGCAGTGGAAAAAGGACAGCCCTGGTCAAGAGAAGTCTACTAGTATCAAACATATGCCTTTATTTAAGGAAGAAATTTCTGAGAATGTACGTTTGGAGCACAGCGTTGTATGGTAGTGAAACATGGACTGTGGGAAAAACGGAACAGAAGAGAATCAAAGCATTTGAGATGTGGAGCTACAGACGAATATTGAAAATTAGGTGGACTGATAAGTTAAGAAATGAGGAGGTTCTGCGCAGAATCGGAGAGGAAAGGAATACGCAGAAAACACGGAAAAGGAGAAGGGACATGATGATAGGACATCTGTTAAGACATCAGGGAATAACTTCTATGGTATTAGAGGGAAGTGTAGAGGGCAACAACTGTAGAGGCAGAAAGAGATTGGAATACATCCAGCAAACAGCTGAGGATGTAGGTTGCGAGTGCTACTCTCAGATGAAGAGGCTGGCACAGGAGAGGAATTCGTGGCGGGCCGCATCAAACCACTCAGAAGACTGATGACTCAAATAAATAAATAAAATCATAATCATGGAATCATAATAATGGAATAATGGAATGCAATGGAATAACAGTGGTATGGTTTGGTCAGTGATGTGGAACATGGACTCGTCACTCGGTGTTACCTGAACAAAGGATCCCTCAGAGACATTTCAACCATTTTAAAGCTGTCCAAGTTGGCTGTTGGTGATGTGACTGTGCAGTGGAAACGCAGAGGAATAACTACAGCTAATCCAAGAACAGGCAGTCCTCATGTACTGACAGACAAGGGCCGTAACCCATCACGAAGGGTGTTCACATGAAATCAATGGAAGGAATCGCTCTTGAGTTGCAAAGTGCTACCAACAGTCAAACAAGTACAATCACTGTGTGAGTTAAAAACAATGGTCTATAGTGATGGAGAAGCTCCTCGTAAGCCAGACATTTCTGTAGTCAATGATAAGCGACGCTTGAGTTAGTATAAAGAGCAAGGGCAGTGAACAATGGATGACTGGAAACGAGTGATCTTGAGTGATGAATCGCGCCGTGCCCAATGGCAGTCCGGCTGAAGGATTTGGGTTTGGAGAATCCGTGGAGAATGTTACCTGACATGTGTGGTGCCAGCAGTGAACTATGGAGGAGTTGGTGTTACGGTGTGGGGGGTGTTTTTTTCTGGTTAGTGTCTGATCCCAAGCAAGAGTGACAGGACTTCTTGTGATCTACATACACAGAAACAGTCGAATATGGTGGACCTCAGTCTGAGCCCCTTCGATGGTGAAGATGTTGTGTATGGGTAAGTGTCGTCGCTGAGTAAGATTTACGATGACTTGGACAGAATTTCCATTTGGTGTAATGAATGACAGCTTGATAAAATCTGGATAAATGTAATTAGGTGAGGTTGGTTGGGACAAATGTTCACTTAATTTTCAGGTACAATACTATGTGACTTGACTCAGGTACGGTGATTATATACGTATCTAGGCTGACAGTTTGGTCACTGTTCAGTCAGTACGAGAGTTTATAAGCAGACTGAAGCTACCAATGAAAATTTGTACCAACACCTGGATTGGGATCCTCTTGCTGCTCACTAAGCAGATGAGCTCACCACTACGCCACCCTGACGAAGTTCCTTCCGTTCTCCGCATCATGCTGAGATGTTGTGATGCATACGTAACTATAACAAGTATTTTCCACAAATAACTTAGTAAAATACTTTTCACTACACCAGAACACAGTGTGATTGTGGTTTGTTACGTGTCCCAGCCCAGCCAGTGTTCATTTGTTCACCAGAGAGTTCGGCGCCCAATTTGAATTTTGTTTGCATTATATCTTTGTGTGTGTGTGTCTGTGTGTGTGTGTGTGTGTGTGTGTGTGTGTGTGTGTGTGTGTGCGTGCGGAGAATGGGAGTGTTTGCCGCACGAAAACGTAAGTAAATACGAAAATAGGCGTGAAAACATCGCGAAAAACTAAATTACATTCTAGAAGATAGATTAACTCCCAGCTAAAAACTTTCTCATCAACATCGTTTGGTTGCAGATAACAAGCTACCTTAGTAATTAACATAAATGTGATCCAGAAAATTCATGCACACCAAATGTAAAGGTATTTACAAAAATAAACGATCTGTTGTTTGAACTAAAAATGCACATAATTTTATAATCATTTAACAAAAATGTTCACATTGCAGAATAAATAAAAACGAAAACCCACTGATGATGACACAGTGGTGCCGAAACATGTTTGGGTACTGAGAAAAACGGTGTTTTGCATAACTGGCGGACCTCACATCCAAAAATTTTATTCCAGTATAGTTGGAGAGTCTCTATAATTGTGTGTAGGCGGAATACAAAGTGGGAATAGGAATTTGGACTGAGCGGGACGCTTTCTAAGGTACTCCATATAATTGTGCAAAGCCACTGTTCCAGGTTGACGCAGTGGCTAGCGCACCTACCTAGTGTCAGGAGACCCAGGTTCGAACCCCAGACTTGGTACAACTTTTCACTCATCGGTTCAGTCTGCGTATACAGTTCGTAGCAATTTGACAATCCAGAAGGTCTCTGGAACCACATAGATTCATTTGACTGGAGCAGCTACGCCTGGGTTTCACGTGGAATCCCCATGAATGCAGTTTGAGTTTAGGAAAAATAACAAGTGGGCTGAGGCGTGAATGGGAATTTGGATTGAGGAGGGAAGCGTGCTAAGGTAGTCAGTGCAGTTGTGGAAAGCCACTGTGCCAGGGTGGTTCAGTAGTTAGCACATCTGCCTAGTTATCAGGACACCTGGTTTCGAATCCCAGCGTTGGTACAAATTTTCATTCGTCACTTCACACAGCGTATAGACATCATATAGAGACTTGGAAAGGTCTCTAGTACCATACTGTTTCATTTGATTTTCAGTACGAGAGTGTTACGGAAATTCTCCTTGAGCTTAGATGAAAAAATTCGAGGAAGTTTAGAGAACCAGCATTTGCGGCAGACTGCAGAACGATACTTCTGTCTCCAAATTCATCTCACGGAAGGATTATTCGAACCATATAAGCTACACTACTGGCCATTAAAATTGCTACACCAAGAAGAAATACAGGTCATAAACGGATGTTCATTGGACAAATATATTATACTAGAACTGACATGTGATTACATTTTCACCCAATTTGGGTGCATAGATCCTGAGAAATCAGTGCCCAGAACAACCACCTCTGGCCATAAAAACGGCCTTGATACGCGTGGGCACTGAGGCAAACCCAGCTTGTATGGCGTGTACAGGTACAGCTGCCAATGCAGCTTCAGCACGATACCACAGTCCATCAAAAGTAGTGGCTGGCGTATTGTGACGAGTCAGTTGCTCGGCCACCATTGACCAGATGTTTTCAATTGGTGAGATATATGGTGAATGTGCTGGTCAGGGCAGCAGTCGAACATTTTCTGTGTCCAGAAAGGCCCGTACAGGACCTGCAACATGCGGTCGTGATTTATCCTGCTGAAAGGTAGGGTTTCGCAGGGATCGAAAGAAGGGTAGAGTCACAGGTCGTAACACATCTGAAATGTAACGTCCACTGTTCGAAGTGCCGTCAATGCGAACAAGAGGTGTTCGAGACGTGTAACCAGTAGCACCCCATACCATCACCCCGGGTGATACGCCACTATGGCGATGACGAATACACACTTCCAATGTGCGTTCACCACGATGTCGCCAAACACGGATGCGACCATCATGATGCTGTAAACAGAACCTGGGTTCGTCCGAAAAAATGACGTTTTGCCATTCGTGCACCCAGGTTCGTCGTTGAGTGCACCATCGCAGGCGCTCCTGTATATACAGCAGCGTCAAGGGTAACCGCATCCTTGGTATCTGTGCTGATAGTGCATGCTGCTGCAAATGTCGTCGAACTGTTCGTGCAGATGGTTGTTGTCTTGCAAACGTCCCCATCTGTTGACTCAGGGATCGAGACGTGGCTGCACGATCCGTTAGAGCCATGCGGATAAGATGCCTGTCATCTCGACTGTTAGTGATACGTGGCCGTTGGGATCCAGCACGGCGTTCCGTATAACCCTCCTGAACCCCATATCCTAACAGTCATTGGATGTTGACCAACGCGAGCAGCAATGTCGCGATACGATAAACCGCAATCGCGACAGGCTACAATCCGACATTTATCGAAGTCGGAAACGTGATGGTACACATTTCTCCTCCTAACACGAGGCATCACAACAACGTCTTGCCAGGCAACGCCGGTCAACTGCCGCTTCTGTATGAGAAATCGGTTGGAGACTTTCCTCGTGTCAGCACGTTGTAGGTGTCGCCACCGGCGCCAACCTTGTGTGAATGCTCTGAAAAGCTAATCATTTGCATATCACAGCATCTTCTTCCTGTCGGTTAAATTTCGCGTCTGTAGTATGTCATCTTCGTGGTGTAGCAATTTTAATGGCCAGTAGTGTAGATTAGGGTTCTAAAAGAGGCGAATGGAACAAGGAAGGGAGTCAGCAGTTGTAGTAGTAAGTACGCTCCCCCATTCATTGTGCAGCGGCTCGCGATATATGTATATAGATGAAGATGCGCAGGGTCGACAAGTCATGCGGCGGCGGCGTCTATAAACTCGCACAGGTGTCACGGTATGACAGTAACAGCTGCCACTCTTCGTACCGTCGCACGACGTGGATACGTGATAACGTACTGTAAGAACGGTACTCACGTGAAGTTAAGCCTGCGGGAAAGCAGGTGCCACACGTCGCACACGAAGCCCACGCAGTGCGTCCTCGTCACGGACTCTACGCTGCTTCCCTCCTGGAAAAGCGACAAAAGTGTGTAAATTCATCACAAATGGTGGCGGCGCCATTGTAGTCGCAATCTTCAAACTTTCATGAGTGTATCTGAAGCCCCAAAGACTGGGTAGTCTTTAGTCGTCATTTGGTTTTTCTCCTCTGTTTTTAAGATACTGCAGCTTAAGAGAGTGTTATACCAGACCTTTATTTATAAAGCATTATCAGTGTTAGCTGGCGTTATTTACTCTCTTTTGCGTGGTTCAAAGTCCACAGGTTCATTCCTCGTTGTTACCAGAGGTTGTACTCGAGGAAGAAAGTTATATACGATATTGTAGTGCCTGTGTTGTTCAAAAGTACAGTGTAATGTTCTTTAGGATAGGAATGCATGTCTGAAGGCCGATCGCGGTGGCCGAGCGGTTCTAGGCGCTTCAGTCCGGAACCGCGCGACTGCTACAGTCGCAGGTTCGAATCCTGCCTCGGGCATGTATGTGTGTGATGTCCCTAGGTTAGTTAGGTTTATGTAGTACTAAGTTCTAGGGTACTGATGACCACAGATGTTAAGTCCCATGTGCTCAGCATGTCTGAAGGAACATGTACTTCTGAGCAACACAGGCACTGAAACATTGTATTTATCCGCCGGCACTGGGAAGGGGACTTTCAATTAAAAAAGTCTCCCCTGTATGTGAATATAGATAATGAATGTACTAGTACATGTTGCAGACACATGGTTGACGACATATGAATGTTTGGGTGTGGGCATGGAGCGTGCTCGGATAGCCTGACGATAAGGCGACCACTCGCGATAACCTGGAAATCCGGCTTCGAGTCTCCGTCCGACGCTAATTTCCATTGTAGCCATTCCATTATACAGCCAATGGTTGTCCAAATTCGCAAGGGCGAACACATTTAATATAAGAAAAAAGTTGATTTCACCCTTTGCTATTTTCTCCTTTTAAGAACCCTCTTTTGCTTTTGCGTCATTTTCTATCTTTGTAGCTCACTTCTCTTTTGTGAAATGTCACATAAACTTTCCACATAAAAAAAAACTGTTGGCCTGAAAATATGTAAAGAGGAGTAGAAAACGGCAACCACCAGTAACGAAGCTTTGTAAGTAAAACCGTAAAGTATCTGCTGTAACAATCACTTAAATGGCAGTACGACCGTCCAAGCAAACACACAGGCTAAGCTTGTTTCTGACGAGGCAAGCACTTCACCTCCAACGGCTAAAACCGAATAAAAATTATAACTGAACTCGGACCTGTGTCTATTCTGTCACACATCAACCTCTGCGTTTGTGTACGGTCGATGTTTGAAGGTTCGGATCTAAGGACTACAGAAGCACTTGTTGGTGAAAAACAGTACCTTGTAACCAACAATAATGATGAGCAGTGTTGTATACAGTGTTGTGTCTCATAAATGAGACATTTCTTGGCAGAAAGCTAAATATTTTCTTGAAATAGTACTTAATTGGTTAGGTCCAAGTTACGTAGATCATATTGACAATAAACATTAGAGTGTCGAATTTGAACAAAAGATCGCAGAGAAATGAGGATGTCCCATTTGCACACTAAGGCAAAGAAAATAATGTCTTATCAAGGAATTATCCGAATGCGACGGAAATCTGTAGATGTGATGTACATACGCAGACAAACTAATGATTACAGTTTCAGAAAAACTTGATGACTGATTCGAAAGAAATAGCTTCACAAATTGAGGAAGTCCATAACGCGTTGGTCCACCTTTGGCCCTTATGCAAGCAGTTGTTCTGCTTGGTATTGATTGATTATTTGATGACCTCCTGAGGGATATCGTGCCAATTATGTAAAATTGGTGTGTTAGATCGTCAAAATCCCGAGCTGGTTGGAAGTTGGAGGTCCCTGCCCATAATACTCCAAACGTTGTCAGCTGGGAAGAGATCCAGCGATCTTACTGGCGAAGATAGGGTTTGGCAAGCACCAAGACGAGCTGAAGAAGTGATGGAATTTAAGCCCAAGATGGCTCGCCACAAAAGGCAAAAAAACTGGGTGTGGGATTTCATCGATGCCCTGCTAAGCTGTAAGGGTGCCACGGATAAAAACAGGTTAGAGAGTCTTATTTCCCAAAACAGAAATGTCACCCCAGACTATCCTCCTGATATCCGATTACTATCTGGGGCGTCTCCAGACACGTGTTCCGTCTGGAATATCATTGACTGGAGTAGAATTGCCTTCAGTGATGACTTCCGCTCCGAACTGAGCCGTGATTACCAGCTAAGTGCCTGGAGACGCCCAAACAGCTGTGAGACACCAACTTGACTGTCTCCCGCCGTAAGGCCAGAAAACCAGGAGTGATGGTCTGGGGTTCCGTTTTTTTGGTTGTCATCCGCGACACCCTTACAGCACAACGGCACGTCGACGATATTGTACGCCCTGTTTTGGAGACCTTCTTGACCTATCCGCCACTCACGGTGAGAATTTCTACTGCTCGTCTTCGTGCTTACCAAACCCTAAGTTGGCCACCAAGGTCGCCGGATATCTCCCCATCTGAGAACGTTTGTGTAGCCTTATGGGCAGGACCCTCCAACAGGGCCCTCCAACCAGACCGCCATTTTGACGATCTAACGCGCCAGTTGGACAGAATTCGGCACGATATCTCTGAGGAAGGCATGCAACAACTCAGTCACTCACATACTCGTACGGTTGGATCACAGCGATCGAATATATTACCCCTCAAAAATTTTGAAAGGCTCTGTAAAAAGTGAGACTGCCTCCTAATTACTGACGTCTGTGGAGCCACCCTTTGTACGGAGAATCCTGTCAAGGCATGTTTCAATCTGTGTAATAAAATTCCTAAACAAATCATGTGTTTTAAACAGATGTGACTGAGAACATCACAAATTATAGGACAACAACTTTTTAGTATCTCGTTGGTGTTCTCATCAACTCCACACAAACTTTCCCTTGTGAGTGTCACAATGGTTTTCTTATTTCAAATGTGTATGTGTGATAAATTTTCATCTCACTATATTACATTCTTCTGATTCTTAGCCGGCAGCGGTGGCCGAGCGGTTCTAGGCATTTCAGTCCGGAACCGCGCGACTGCTACGGTCGCAGGTTCGAATCCTGCCTCGGGCATGGATGTGTGTGATGTGCTTAGATTAGTTAGGTTTAAGTAGTTCTAAGTTCTAGGGGACTGATGACCCCCGATGTTAAGTGCCGTAGTGCTCAGATCCATTTGAACCATCTGATTCTTAAATACAGTGTTTTGCTTTTAGTTCTTGAACCGATTTCTTACCTACCGATAGACAGCGCAATGAGTGCCAATCTTTCCATGAAAATTTTCCTGACACCCAGCGTGGATTATAACAATAACAAATGTTATGTAGACCAATAGTGAAGTACAAATATATGCTTCTATATCCGGGACTTCACAAAATTTACTTACTTCTTTATTTTTGAATTTACATTAATTTTTTGTGAAAGTGACAAGTTACAGAGTCTTATTTCCCAAAACAAAAGTTTACGTTTCTCTTAATCATCATCCAAGAGCAAACGTGGAGATTCAATGAGATGATTAGAACGCATGTGAAGAGAACCGTATGCACACGCGACAAGGGAAACTTGTGGACATTTTACATCATTTTAGTAGAGTATCAAATGCCACAGTCATCGCATTATCCAGTCCTTTGCTATGGCTCGTGCACACTGCTGTGTTTTAATCGCATCTTCCATTTAGAGAAATATCAAGCATGTGTTCAGGTGCACTGTTTCGAACAAATGTTTGGCTTTTTGCCAAATAGCATCTCATTTATGTTTCTTGTGCATCTGGCGGATATAATTGTTCGTTACGTGGTATTGTTTCTTCAGTGACTTCGGTGTTTCTGCGGTTTTTAGATACGTGAGCCTTCAAACATCGACTGCACACAAATGCAGAGTTTTGTGACGTTTGTGGGAGGAAAATCTCTAATTCCTAATCCTGTTCCTTCCCCCCTAAAATCAATCTGCTCACCAGCCCCAGGCAATTACGTGACTCACACAGAACATTCATCACGTTATACAGACATCCAAAAATCATAGAAAACAGTCACACACACAAGCAAACATGTGGAGTAAAAGCCAAAAGGCTACAAACTCCCTAACACAATTCCCCGAAGAGGGGAAAGTGTCAGATCATAGTGTGAGCCCTCAGTCGCTCGGTCACAGTCGTACCGTGCGGATCACTTGAAGAGCTGCGGGAGTACGTACGGTACTGCGTCGAGCCATAGGAACTCGCTTACGGGTTACGTCTCGAGGGTGCGCAAAGCTTTCAAGTATCAAGGATGCATGAGCGACCGACTGCGTTTTTGTAAAAATACAGTTTGGCGCTCAAGAATACACTACTGGCCAATAAAATCGCTACACCACGAAGATGACGTGCTAGAGACGCGAAATTTAACCGACAGGAAGAAGATGCTGTGATATGCGAATGATTAGCTTTTCAGAGCTTTCACACAAGGTTGGGGACACCTACAACGTGCTGACATGAGGGAAGTCTCCAACCGATTTCTCATACACAAACAGCAGTTGACGGGCGTTGCCTGGTCAACGTTGTTGTGATGCCTCGTGTAAGGAGGAGAAATGCGTACCATCACGTTTTCGACTTTGATAAAGGTCGGATTGTAGCCTATCGCGATTGCGGTTTATCTTATCGCGACATTGCTGCTCGCGTTGGTCAACATCCAATGACTGTTAGCAGAATATGGAATCGGTGGGTTCAGGAGGGTAATACGGAACGCCGTGCTGGATCCCAACGACCTCGTATCACTAGTAGTCGAGATGACAGGCATCTTATCCGCATGGCTGTAACGGATCGTGCAGCCACGCATCGATGCCTGAGTCAACAGATGGGGACGTTTGCAAGACAACAACCATCTGCACGAACAGTTCGACGACGTTTGCAGCAGCATGGACTATCAGCTCGCAGACCATGGCTGCAGTTACCCTTGACGCTGCATCACAGACAGGAGCGCCTGCGATGGTGTACTCAACAAAAAAATGGTTTTGGCACTATGGGACTTAACATCTGTGGTCATCAGTCCCCTAGAACTTAGAACTACTTAAACCTAACTAACCTGAGGACATCACACACATCCATGCCCGAGGCAGGATTGGAACCTGCGACCGTAGCAGCCGGGCGGTTCCGGACTGAGCGCCTGAACCGCGAGACCACCGCGGCCGGCAGGTGTACTCAACGACGAACCTGGGTGCACGAATGGCAAAACGTCATTTTTTTCGGATGAATACAGGTTCTGTTTACAGTGTCATGATGGTCGCATCCTTGTTTGGCCACATCGCGGTGAACGCACTTTGGAAGCGTGTATTCGTCATCGCCACACTGGCGTATCACCCGGCGTGATGGTGTGGGGTGCCATTGGTTACACTTCTCGGTCATCTCTTGTTCGCATTGACGGCACTTTGAACAGTGGACGTTACATTTCAGATGTGTTAGACCCGTGGCTCTACCCTTCATTCGATCCCTGCGAAACCCTACATTTCAGCAGGATAATGCACGAACGTATGTTGCAGGTCCTGTACGGGCCTTTCTGGATACAGAAAATGTTCGACTGCTGCCCTGACCAGCACATTCTCCAGATCTCTCACCAATTGAAAACGTCTGCTCAATGGTGGCGGAGCAACTGGCTCGTCACAATACGCCAGTCACTACTCTTGATGAACTGTGGTATCGTTTTGAAGCTGCATGGTCGGCTACCTGTACACGACATCCAACCTATGTTCGACTCAATGCCCAGGGGTATCAAGGCCGTTATTAGGGACAGTGTTGGTTGCCCTGGGTACTGATTTCTCAGGATCTATGCACCCAAATTGCGTGAAAATGTAATCACATGTCTGTTCTAGTATAATATATTTGTCCAATGAATACCCGTTTATCATCTGCATTTCTTCTTTGTGTAGCAATTTTAATGGCCAGTAGTGTATTATCTGTGGGCGAGGAAGCTTCTAAGACGCCGGAATGTCGAGCACTAGCGGTGCCATGGGGTCGTGGCGGTCTACCGCTGTAGACAAAAGGCGCATCTTGTTGTCGCCGCGGTCCGCGTATCCGGCCGTTTCGAGCTTCCCAGCTGCCGTAGAGCCAGACTCTGCTCCCCCCAAGATTACGAAAATTGTGGGCCAGGTGCTGGAAGCCTCTCGCGGAACCAACGAGAAGGTTCTCGCCGCCGCTGTCCAGACCTCTGCGTCCACCACCGTAGCAATGCAACCGGGAAACCTAACAGTGCCAACGAGGGTTGTAACTGGCAGTCCTCTGCCAGCAGCCCCCATTTCAGCTCCGGACATTTCGGCAAATATACAAACTGCTGTAATACAGAAAACGCAAACATCGTCAAACATTGCCAGTAGTTGTGGTCCCACCCCTCCTTTCCCTCTCCTGCTTGCCAGCGCCTTAAATCAACTCCCAAATTATACAAAATCCCTAAATAAAGGCAAGCAGCCGTCCCGTCTGCCAACCGAAATCCTTTCCAAACCCAGTGCCTCGACCCAACCCTCCTCTCGATCCAAATACCTAAAATCCCCCCCCCCCCCACACACAAATCCACATCCTCTAAACAGCGGCGTGTAAAGAAGGAGCGCAAGGACAGACACTCGAAGAGCAAGAGGAGGTCCACCACTCCTACGCCAACCAGTCCTTCACCCTCTGAGGAACCTGGGCCACCGACAGCACCTGTTGTCACCCTGGGGAGAACCAGGAAACCATTGCCCTGGAAGGGAACTGCGTAACCGAGCAGAATTCGGATGAATTCGTGCTGGCGAGGAAAACCTTTCGCCAGCCGAAGCTTCCGCCGGCCCGTAGAGTAGTACCCATCCTGAACAGGTATCAGGCGGTGGCTGATAATCCAAACGAAACAACACAACGACACAAACACAAAAACACGAACCCACCATCTCCCTCCGATTGTCGCGGAATTTTCTTGAATTTACGAGGAACTTACCGACTTGATAAAGGCGGCAATCAAGAGAGAGAATTTCAAGGCAAAATCTTCTGGCAGTGACAAAATAAAAATAACATTACACACAAACGAAGATTACAACACAATCAAGACACTTTTCACCAACCTAAACATACCCTACTGCAGTTTCCCACAACGAAGACACGTAACAAAAACATAGTCATCAGGGACCTCTCAAGACTACTATCCCTGCAGGTTATTAAAACAGACCTGACTGCTCAAGGATTCGTAGTTAAGAACATCAAGCAGATAAGCAAAGCAGATAGCAAGTGGGCATTATTCCAGGTCACCCTCCCGGACATCCTACAGAACAAAAGGACATCAAAGTGGTTCTGTCACCACCGAGCCACTGCGCTGGTGCCGTGTGTCAGGTGCCAGGGGCTAAATCACATTGTTGAACACTGCACCATGACGGTAAGGCGCAGGAAGTCAGCCGAGGCCCATGACACGAGGTCCTGTATACTGCTACCCACAGACCCACAAATAAGGTGCGTGCTGTGTGGCAAAAACCACAGAGTGGGTTACCAAGGCTGTGAGGTCCACAAGAGACACACACAGCAAGCAAAGGGCAAAGAAACCAAACACCTCAACAAACACAGACAAAACTTCGGTAAAACCGAGACCTGCCACTCCAAGAGCAACATACGCTCAAGTGGTTTCTCTTCCAAGAAGCCATGAAAGCGTAGCTCTGTCACCATAACATCAATCACAAATACAAGAGCAACACTAAGACAAAACAACGACCAGGTCCCCAACAGAGAACTAAGGAACTCATAACACACACTGCAACAGAGAGTGCAAACCTCTCCCCAACAACTCCCCAACCTCCCCCCCCCCCCAGATCAGCTGATAGGCATGATGGTCCAGACCATGAACCACGTAATGGATATGATGAAGGAATCCAAGGAGGCCCAGAGGCAAGACACGCAGATCCTTGCTGCCCTTCAAGCAGCAATCCAGCAGTCGCTCCCCTCTGCGACTTCACCAGTTGTAGCAAAACCCCATCATGGATAGACCACGAAATATCCACTGCCTGACTATGTGCGCCTTTAACGCTGATGGCATTGTTAATCAAGAGATTGAATTCAGAGAATTCATAAAGGAGTTCTCAATACACAAATACATGATGGAGGAAACCCACCTCAAGCCAGGATTCAAAGTGGCAGTTCTCAACTACCGTAGTTACCGTGTAGATAGGCAAACCGAAGGCAAAGGAGTGGCCATATACATCAAAAGAGGGATCCCTCACCATCAGGTACACATACTAGCTACCAGTGAATTCGGACCCCTAATAGTAGTTGCAATCTACTGACCCCCAAATGACGACATCGACAAAGGAGACATAGCAGCACTAGGGCAAATTGAAGACAAATTAGTAAGCTGATCGACTTCAATGCCAAGCATCCATATTGGAACTCTAGAGTAACCTCCAAAGCTGGCACCAAATTTCAGCAACTAGCACGCTTCCAACACTTTGAAACACAGAGTCCGGTTGAGCACACACACTTCCCTAAAAATGGAGGTAAACCTGACGTACAAGACATAGCTCTCATTAGGTGGATCACAGGGTTTGTGGCTCTGAAGACGATCAACTGAATGTCTTCTGACCACAATCCTGTCATCTTCGAGATCGACGTGGGAGAATGGATAGCGTTCCCACAGTACCATGCGTCCTACAAACGCACAGATTGGTAACGATATCGAAAAACTGTCACCTCAGATATCGCTCGCACACCATCACCAACTGCCGAAACTGTAGAGCAAGAGCTACAAGATCTAACAGGTACCACCTTACAGGCAGCGGAAGAGCACCACCCACAAAGGGACGGATCACCCCAGCAGATACAACTCCTGGAAAGCTTTTTATCTCAAATTCAATACAAAAATGAGTAGCAAAGGAGTGGAAGAACACCATAGATCAGGCCGCCAGGAGGCTGCTCAGTAGTCTACAGAGAGAGCTGAAGGCAGCGCTCAATGAGCGCAGAAACCAGTAATGGGAAAACCGCCTCTCAGATCTCAAAATAGACGATCACACACTCTGGTAAGTTACCAGACAATTCACCAAAAGACGTGCTAAGATGCTGCCCCTGCACGGCCAGTGGGGGATGATCAGCAGACATGCTGACAAGACCAACGCCCTCAAATCAAATTGTCAAATGTGTGTGAAATCTTATGGGACTTAACTGCTAAGGTCATCAGTCCCTAAGCTTACGCACTACTTAACCTAAATTATCCTAAGTACAAACACACACACCCATGCCCGAGGGAGGACTCGAACCTCCACTGGGACCAGCCGGAAAGTCCATGGCCAACGCCCTCGCTGATGCTTTTGAGAATCAGTTCCAGGAGGCAGAACCCCAAGATGATGAGCATGAAGATGTAGTTCATCGACAACTGGATGTCTTCCACAATCCTGAGGAAGACCCAGAAGACGAACTCCCACTTTTCACCCCTGAAGACATGGCAAAAGTAATTAGGTTCCTACTGACAAAAAAAAGGGCCAGGACGTGACAGTATCACCAACCTGTTACTTAAAAACCTCCCACTCTCGCCCATCACACACCTTGCGAACGTCTTCAATGAGATTACTCATTCCCGTGAGTTCCCATCCTGCTGGAAACACGTGGAAGTGGTTGCGATACACAAACCAGGGAAAGACCCTCTATTCCTGCAGCATTACAGGCCATTTAGCCTCTTGCCAACTCTCAGCAAGATCTATGAGCGCCTCTTGCTAATACCTATACAGGAACATATTACCAGAGAGCAACTTCTGCCGGATTTCCAATTCGGATTGCAGCAGAACCACTCTGCCCTGTAACAGATCATGAGACTGGTTGAAGCAGCCATAGAGGGCTTCAGCCACAGAGGTTACTGTGAGGTAGTGCTACTAAATGTAGCCAAAGCCTTCGACTCAATAATTCATAATGGGTTATTATACAAGCTATGCGCACATGGGTTCGACAGGAGCATAATCAAGTTTATACGAAGCTATTTCATAAATAGAACTTTCTCTGTTAAAGTAAATACTGCCACCACCACCAAAATGCGTATCCATGCTCGGGTGCCACAGGGATCGGTTCTGAGACCTGTACTGTGTAGTTTGTACACTGTGGACACCCCCACAGACCCCTGGTGCTCACTGCACACTGCACAATATGTAGATGACACAGCCTTCTACATATGTAATGCAAACAAGGACCTGGTTACCCATAGGCTGCAAAAGGTTTGGATGAAATGGAAACTTGGGCCAGTTGCTGGCATATCACCATGAATTTTGTGAATACACAGGCTACACTGATGACCCGGAGTCTCGGGAGTCATGGACCCTTCAACGCTCCCATCTTCCCCTCCACATGTATGGAACCCAACCCCCCTGTCGCAGAACCACTAAGTACTGTGGCGTGACCTTAGACTCTTACGTGGAAGCCCCACATAGATGAGGTCCACAGGAAGGACTGAGCCAGAATGTCCCTCCTCTACCTGATCCTAAACTCAACCAGCTCCCTTCCCTGCTCCATAGTGGTAAATGTGTACCAGGCATTTATAAGGCCAATTATGGAATATGCCTGGCCTGCTTGGGGATATGCGGCCAAACAGCATCTGAACAAACTCCAAAGGCTGCAGAACTGCGCCTTCAGGAGGCCTCTGCATCTACCTTTTGGATTTCCAATAGGAGATCTGCATGCCAATGCTGAAATCCCCTTCCTTACAGAGCGTTTCCATGATCTGGCAATGGCTTTCTATGAGAACTCTTCCAGATCTGGAAACGACCTCATCCACTCTCTAGATCAGTATGACATGTCCCTCTACAAGCCTACACGCCCGATGACGGTCTTCGACGATTAAGTCGAAAGAAAAATCCCAGTCCCCAAATCTTAATTCCATTCCTTCACTCCTAAAAATCAATTATCTCGCCAACCTTAGGCAAATAACAAGAGAACATTCATCACAATACACAGACATCTCAAAATCCTAGAAAAAAAGTCGCTCACACAAGTGAACACGCGGAGTAAAAGTCAAAATACTACACACCCCACCACACACTTCTCCAAAGAGGGGAAAGTACAAGATGAGAGAGAGAGAGCATCCCTAAACACATTCCCTTTCACATAGAGAGTAGAAGTGTTTTGCTTTCACAGAAAGGAAAGTGTCATTGCAAGGGACGACCCAAACTCATGCCTGAGATTCCAGAGTGTGAACGTCGTGTTTGCAACACGAGGCGTGCAGGAGATCAGCGCTTAATGGAAATTTTCCTGCCAGTGCCGCGTCCCCGCTCCTAGCCTTCGAATCCCGCCAATTTGGTGAGGACTGCTCTGAGCAATTGAGAGGCTGAGGCGGCCACGGCTGCCAAACCTGAACGTTTTGAAGTTGTTATGCACCATCTCAGCACGGGAGGTCACCCGTACTGCTTCACAGGGGATGAGGATCTCATCATGGTGAATGCCAAGTACACAGCAGGCAGTGACACCTACACGCTGACCACCGCCTCCTACTGTGGAGTGACAGGCAACGAACCAGCCGCATCAGCCGCAACCGCAACCGATGCAGCAGCAGCAGCGACACCGCCGCAGCCGCGCTCTATTCGGGTCGGACAGTCGCTCCGGCCGCGATCGCGACCGATGCCACAGGAGCAACGGCACCGAATGAAGGTGGGACGAATCCGCCCGTTCCAGGTAAGGACATGGAGGTACCCCAAACCTCGTGGAAGCGCAGTGCTGCAGCTGTAGAGGAACCCTCCCCTACACAGCCCAGAAGGTCGAAGCAGCTGAAGAAGAGGACGAAGAGGAGAGATGGAGCATGCCCGCATCAACCCGATGGCTTCATCACTTCCGGCCGGAAGCACACTGCCTGAGAAGTTGGACTCAGAAAATGCGACCGATTGGTGTGGAGACTATGAAACAGTATGGCGACATGCCGGAGGCAGCTGAAGAGGACAGGACGACGTTGCCCCAGCTGAAGAAACCGTTTCGGCCACCAGCTATCACCATCCGATAGTCAGGAGGCTATACGGATTTCCATGAGAAGATACGCTCTGGCGCCAAACCCTGCGGTGTTTGCAGTGGAGGCTCTGACCTGTACAAGGTCCAATCGGAGTGTATTGGTGACTACCTCAAGCTCACGGGGCTTGTGGAAGAAGAAAGGTGGCATTGTTCCACACAAAATGGCGAGAGGCAGAAGCAGCTGAAGGTGGTCTTCCGCCACATTCCAATGAAGATAGAACCGGAGTTCCTGAAGCAGAGGCTCGCTGCTGAGGGCATCCCAGTCAGCTCTGCAGGACTGATGAAGTCGCATAGGACACACAGGAGCATGCCTCTGTTCCTGGTTGTGCTGGCCAACAACATCGAAACTCAAAAAATTTTCGAGGCGGGATAGGTTGCGGACTTTTCAGTGAAGGTTGAGCCCCTTCATGCAAAAGATATGAGAGCCCAGTGCTACTCCTGTCAAGACATGGAGCACGTGGCACGTTATTTCCACCAAGTCAGCCCACTGCGTGAAGTGTGCCAGAACGCACCAGACCAGGGAGCGCGGCAAGATGGAGGAAGACCGGCCGACTTTGTGCAACTGTGGCGAGCCACATGCGGCAAGCTACAGGGGCTGCAGTGTTTTCCGGCGCAAGTCAGCCGCCAGGCGTGTCTAGCTGGGACATAGCTTTGCAGACGCCTCGAGGGGGAAAGCGCCATCTGCGAACAACACCTCTGCGCCGCCAACTGCCCCATATGCCGGATTAGAGGGAAGCGGAAGTCAGACGGAGCATCGCATCACCTCGCATTGTGCAGAGCACACGCAGCAGCCAGCGGACAGCACCCCAGCGACGAATGTCACAGCCGCCGGAACGCTCGCCAGCGAACTCGGTAAGCTCCTGTGAGCACTGAGCCAGCTTATGCGTCAAATTCCAGCACTCGTCGATGCAGCAACTGCGGCCCTCCAGACTAAAGCTGTCAAAATCCAGAAACATCGTGGATAATGCCCACATCCACGGCTTGGCCACACATGCGTTGAATGCTTATCGACTGCGTCCCCAGCAAGGCGAATTTCACCAGTTCCTACGGTACGAGTATGTTGACATCCATCTGGTGAAGGAAACAATCCTCAAACCCGGGGTGAACGTGCGAGCAGCGAGCTACTGCTACTACCAAGACGACAGAGCCACCCACAAGGGCAGCACTGCTATTTACGTCAAGAGCTCGCTACGACATCCTCGAGTCTACCTGTTGGAGCTCGCCACGTTGGAGGCCACGAGTGTGGCTGTCTGTACCACTGCCAGTAAGATTCTCTTCGTGTCGGTATATTGGCACCCCGATAGACCGAGACACGAGGCAGATTTCAGTTCTCTGCTGTGACTTGAGGGTCGACTTTTCACTGTGGGAGATTTCCATGGGAAAAACTCTGTGTGGAACACTCGCCTCACCAACGCCAGTGGGCGTCGGCTCTCCCGCGTTGTTCATCGAAACGGCGCAGTCCGCCTGAGGCCGTTTGACACCACGCACTTCCCCGCCCGAGGCCAACCAGATGTAATCGACCGCACTACTCGAGGGCATCGGACAATTCACGTTCGCCGAGATGCGGAACGTCCTATCATCCGACGATGCTCCAGTCATCTATGAGATGGGAGTGATGGGCGCCTCCCTTCCAGATCAATGCCCAAGTTACAGAAACTTGGACTGCGACCGTTTCCAAGCGGAAATACTAGAGTCTCTAGAAGGCACGGCTAACCCCGAAGTAGTTGGGCCTGACGCTGCTCTAGTTTTCCTCAACCGAAGGATACTACGAGTAGCAAACTCAGCCAACCCGAGACGACCGCATCGACCAACGAGACTTCATCTATATCTACATCTATATCATACTCCGCAATCCAGCTACTGGTGTGTGGCGGAAGGTACTTTCTGTACCACTATCTGATCCCTCCAACCCTGTTCCACTCTCGAATAGTGCGTGGGAAGATTGAATGTCGGTAAGCCTCTGTATTGACTCACGGTAATTACCGCCACACATCCTGGCAGCTATCACTGAGAAGAATCGACTGTTCCGTAAATGGCAATTCACTCGCCAACGCCACACCAAACGCAGCGTCAGTGAAATGCGACGGAAGATAAAGGCAGCAGTCGAGAAACATAGGAACAGAGGGTGGGCAGACTTAGTGTCCACGCTCAACCCAGACGACGTCAGCGCCTGGAGAATCGTGATGAACCTCCTGCGGCGCCGACAGCCCGTGCCATCACTACAAGTCGGCAACGAATACTTCAGTGAGCCAGATGCAAAAGCTAGCGTGCTGGCTGACACATTCGCCGCAAACTTCACACCAGTGGCAGACGTCGTGGCCGACGCATACGGCCGACGGGTCGACCGAGCAACTCCCGATATCCCTAGCAGCTAGGAATGAAGAAGACGTAATCGAGCCGACTGCAGAGGAAGAAGGTGCGATGGGGCTTCGTTCCCTGAACACCAGGAAAGCAGGAGACAGCGACAGAATAAACAACCAACCGCTGAAGAATCTCCCGCCAGGAGCACACCAGCATTTAGCTGACATGTTCAACGAGATACTCCGCACAGGCAGCTACCTGGCAGCATGGAAGCACGCTAAAGTTGTGGCCATATCGGAGACCGGAAAAGAACCAAGCCAGGTCACCAGCTGCCGACCCGTCGAAAGATTTCAAAAGGCTGTACGTGAAAATGCTAAACATGTTACCCAAGATGCTGTTATTCCAGGCGAGCAATTTGGTTTTCGTAGCGGTCATTCTAACTCTCATCAGCTTCTGAGACTGGGAGAGCCTGCGATGAGAGTGCTGGAAACAAGAAAATACCTTGAGGCAGTGTTCTTCAACACGTCCAGGGCGTTCGATTGCGTCTGGCAGGACGGTCTCGTGTATAAACTCCTTGTACTCGGGATATCAACATCACACACAGGCCCTACTCCACTTCAGGACAGACTATGGTACGTCTACAGACCAACAGATACGTGCTGGGTTGCCACAGGGGTCGGTGCTCGGACCCTTGATGAACTCACTGTACACTGCCGACATACCGCCGACGGCGAGCGTCAAATTGGCTCTCTACGCCCGATGACACAGCGCTGTAAGCCCGCAGCATGAACGTGCACACGATGCAACTTCGTCTCCAACTCGGGTACGGCGCCCTTGGTACGTGGTCAATGAAATGGCGGATGAAATTCAATGTAGCGAAGAGCCAAGCAGTGATCGTCACCCGAAGAATGCTGAAGCCGGATCTCCTGTTTGTCGAAATCCTGGAGGCACCGATCCCATGGAGCAAGACGGCGAAGTATCTAGGTGTTACCCAAGACCACTCTTCTGGGCGCCTCGTATCTGAGACGTTAGAAGCAGAGCCATAGAGCACCTTCGCGCTCGTTACCGGCTGCTGAACACGCAGTCGACACTGCCGCCGCAACACGTCATCATGCTGTACCCAATACTGGTCCGACCAGTGTTAGAATATGCAGCTGTGTTGTGGGGAAAGGCCGCAGATTCGCTCATCGCAACGCTGCAAAGGATCCAGAATCGACCTCTGAAGACCGCTCTACATCTTCCGAGGAAATTTCCACTCACCTGCCTCACGATCACAGGCATTCCACTTCTGAAGGACAGATTCAGATCCTTCTACGAGAAGGCGGGACTATCCCGTAACCGGTTCGTCCGTGACCTGGGCCACCAACTACACTAAAGGCCAACAAACATGTTGGCCTGACTTGCTGCGAAGAACAATCATCACCACATCACACAAGGAAAATTCGTATAGGTAAGGTTCTTTTCTTTTCTTCCCCACAGGAACAGCTTTTTTATGTTTGCACTGCCCAACACGTCAAGCAAGGAAAGCTCGCCAATGGAGTGACAGCGACAGTATCCCGGCACTACGTGTTGAAGGTGGTGGGTACGAAAGTCATCGGAACGTTGCGACAAGACAGCGCCACCAATCGGTCGATCACCGGAGAAGATTTCATCATTAGTTTGCCTTTTTTATCATATCTTGTCCATGTACCAAATTTATCACTTGTTTTGAACAATATGACGTACGTAAAATTCCTTTATGTCTTTTTAATTAATTGTGAGATCATTTTCAGTAAACCAGTCATTAATACTCTTCTTTTCAAGATCTTATTTACATTTTCTTATGAGGTAAATAAAAAGTAACCCGGTAAGCAATATACTTAAACAACACAGTAAAAAAGTAATTTCTTCTCTCTGAAAGCAACAAGAGCTCTATTAAAATGGAGAAAAAAGATAATATAAAAAAAGTGCGATATCATCGCATAGCTTGTAAAGCCTCTTGCATTAATCGCAGTTTCAGCATACTTCTAAAATACAGGCAGTTATCATTACAGTCATAAACGTAATCAACCTTGTGCAAGACAAATAAAAATATAATGGGATCTTTCTCAGTTGTAAGATAACCAACAGTTAACTGTTTTAAAATTTCCTGGTAGATTCGAACTGCGTGTTTCCACACCCACCTTATTCACCTGTTGTTGTACCCTCATATTTTCGACTTTTCCGCTTTCTATCGCAGAACCTTCAAGGAACTTCCTTCCCGGATGAAAATGCGCTCCGAGCAACGCTCGACGAGTTCTTTGTCTCAAAACCACATGATTTCTACAGTCGCAGAATCAAAAAGTTACCCCAGCGTTGGCATACTTTTGTAATTAGTGAAGACTATACAGCGTGATTTTTCCAATCATGTACAAACTCTAGAGAATGGTCGATGACAGGTTACAGAAATGATCTAATGAAATTATGTCCGGAAACGCATTGTTTCCATACTAGAGACCAATTGTTCAGTCATACGTTGTTATAGAGACTGCTGTCTAATACGCGCTGTACCACGCAGCCACAGTTACAATATGTGTTGAAAATGGTTTCCATGAGCCTCAACGCAAGCGTGTACGCGCCGTAGTACGTTCTGTCGCACGTGTTCACATCGGACAGGCTGCATCCGAACAGTGTCAAAGGCAGCGTGAGTATGCTGCCCCATTGCCTCCACATCTGGAATGGCCTCTGCATACAGATACTTCTGAGATGGCTCCATAAGCAGAACGCACGGGTTGAGATCCGGTGAACGAGCAGGCCATGCAACTGGACCCCCTCGTCCGATCCATCTGCAAGGGAAGACACGATTGTGATGCGTCCGGACGTTAACGGCGAAGTAGGCTGGAGCACCATCATGTAGCAGCCACGTAACCCTTCGAACCGTCAATGGCACGTCTATCAGCAGGGGAGGCAAAGTCACCCGCAAGAAACTTGGATAGTTCCGGCCTGTTGGGCGATGTGGAAGGAGGACTGTTCCCAAAATACCGTCGCCAATTAACCCGGCCCAAACATTCTGACTGCACCGACGATGATGATTCGCTGTCACCATACCACGGAGGGTTCTGCGTACTATGCCACAGATGACTTATGGAAGTTGGAGATACCACTCCGCGTAAAGGTGGTCTCACCTCTGAATAGGATGGATGACACAAATGGCTCTGAGCACTATGGGACTTAACATCTGTGGTCATCAGTCCCCTAGAACTTAGAACTACTTAAACCTAACTAACCTAAGGACATCACACACATCCATGCCCGAGGCAGGATTCGAACCTGCGACCGTAGCAGTCGCGCGGGTCTGGACTGAGCGCCTAGAACCGCGAGACCACCGCGGCCGGCGATGACACAAATCCCAGAATCGTGGTTGCCTGGTGAAGAAACCAGTGACAAAACTGCTCCCGATCTGAAAAGTCTGTCGCTAGTCAGCCCTGCACACGCTGTAAGTGGTAAGCGTAGTAAAAATTGTCATGCAGAATGTTTCACACGTTCGTCTGGCTTACCCTGTAGTGGTGGGCCAACTGCCCGGTACTGACACGGCGGTCGCCTTCTGCAGTGTTAATCACATTTTCCTCCAAGTCTGGTGTCCGAACATTTCGGGTACGTACTTCATGATTGCCTGCTTCCTCAAACGAAACACTGTTGCTGTGGTTGTTGTCGACGGGGATAGGTCTCCCGATACAACCTTGTTGCCCGTCGTCCGTTGTCATTTGCCTTTCCATAAGTAAACACCATGTCGGCAAGCTCTCGATTCGAATACGGATCCATTGTGTACAACGCTGTATCACATCCACTACAAGATGAGTCAGAAAGAGAAGTTAACCGGACACAACATAACCAGTCACTGTGGCGGGAGAGGGGGCTATGGTTTGACGTGTGATGAACGGTACCACCCTCCACGAGGAAACAATACATACCGTAACTGTGACTGCATGGTACAGAGGCGTATTAGTCCGCAGTCTCTATAACAAAATATTATTGAATAAATGGTCTCTAACGTGGAAACAAAGCATTCCCCCATATAAGTTCATTAAACCTTCTTTGTTCCGTATCCTCTCATCGACCAATACCTAGAGTGGAAAAAATCACTCTGTATTATTGATTACTAAAGTCTCTGTTATACGTTTCAATCTACCAAGAAGTTTTAAACTGGAGCACACTCTGCTGCACAGTGAGGATCCATTCTGGAAATTAATTCCCTTGTTTCCTTTAACAACTAAATTGTGCACGTTTACTCTTGTACATTTCGCTATTCGTCGTTTGTTTTCATTTGCAGCAAGAAATGACACTAACCACAGCCACTCCCGTCTTTATCTCATATCCCATGAGATCATTACGCCGTTGTCTGACGCCTTGCGTGCTGCAGTGGAGACCAGCGATCGACTGCCACGTGCAAAACTTCTGCATGACCAGTGGATATCCTTTGGCCACGCGGTAGACTTCCAGAACGTCCACGGCTCCCCCTGCTGACGGCACAGCGACAAAGAAATTGGTGTCGAACTCGATGTGGACGTTCCGAAGCACGCCTCCCGCCTCGCTGCCTCTGAGGAACAGCAGCCACACGAACTCTGACTGCCGTCTGTCTAGAAGCACCTGCATATAAAAACAAACAAACAGCCTCTAATAACTGGTAAGTACCGAGAAAAAGTATAGTATGAATATCAAGAGCTCAGAACCTGAACTAAACAAAGAGGAAAGGTTGGAAAGTGGAAGGAATATACACTACTGGCCATTAAAATTGCTACACCAAGAAGAAATGCAGATGATAAACGGGTATTCATTGGACAAATATATTATACTAGAACTGACATGTGATTACATTTTCACACAATCTGGGTGCATAGATACTGAGAAATCAGTACCCAGAACAACACAATACCACAGTTCATCAAGAGTAGTGACTGGCGTATTGTGACGAGCCAGTTGCTCGGCCACCATTGACCAGAAGTTTTCAATTGGTGAGAGATCTGGAGATTGTGCTGGCCAGGGCAGCAGACGAACATTTTGTGTATCCAAAAAAGGCCCGTGCAGGATCTGCAACATGCGGTCGTGCATTATCCTGCTGAAAGGTAGGGTTTCGTAGGGATCGAATGAAGGGTAGAGCCACGGGTCGTAACACATCTGAAATGTAACGTCCACTGTTCAAAGTGCCGTCTATGCCAACAAGAGGTGACCGAGACGTGTAACCAATGGCACCCCATACCATCACGCTTGGCGATACGCCAGTATGGCGATGACGAATACACACTTCCAATATGCATTCACCGCGATGTGGCCAAAGACGGATGCGACCATCATGATGCTGTAAACAGAACCTGGATTCATCCGAAAAAATGATGTTTTGCCATTCGTGCACCCAGGTTCGTCGTTGAGTACACCATCGAGGGCGCTCCTATCTGTGATGCAGCGTCAAGGGTAACCGCAGCCATGTTCTCCGAGCTGATATTCCATGCTGCTGCAAAAGTCGTCGAACTGTTCGTGCAGATGGTTGTTGTCTTGCAAACGTCCCCATCTGTTGACTCAGAGATCGAGACGTGGTTGCACGATCCGTTACAGCCATGTGCGTAAGACGCCTGTCATCTCGACTGTTAGTGATACGAGGCCGTTGGGATCCAGCACGGCATTCCGTATTACTCTCCTGAATCCACCGATTCCATATTCTGCTAACAGTCATAGGATCTCGATCAACGCGAGTAGCAATGTCCCGACACGATAAACCGCAATCGCGATAGGTTACAATCCGATCTTTATCAAAGTCGGAAACGTGATGATACGCATTTCTCCTCCTTACACGAGGCATCACAACAGCGTTTCACCAGGCAACTGCTGTTTGTGTACGAGAAATCGGTTGTAAACTTTTCTCATGTCAGCACGTTGTATGTGTCGCCACCGGCGCCAACCTTGTGTGAATGCTCTGAAAAGCTAATCATTTGCATATCACAACATCTTCTTCCTGTCGGTTAAATTTCGCGTCTGTAGCACGTCATCTTCGCGGCGTAGCCATTTTAATGGCAAGTAGTGTACAATGAAGTGACAAAAGTCAAGGGATAGCGATATTTACATATACAGATGGCGGTAGTTTAGCGTACAATTGGTACGGCATTGGCGAATCTGTCATTTGTACTAAGGCGATCATGTGAAAAGGTTTTCACCGTGACTATCCCCGCACGTCTGGAATTAAAAGACTTTGAATGTTAAATGGTAGTTGGAGTTAGAGGTATGGGCCATTCCATTTCGGAAATCGTTACGGAATTTTATATTCTGAGATCCACAGTGTCAAGAGCGTGCCGAGAATACCAAATTTCAGGCATTACCTCTCACCACAGGCAACACTGTAGCCGATCGCCTTCACTTAACAATCGAGTTCAGTGACGTCGTAGAGTCGTCAATGCTAAGACAAGCAATACTCCGAGAAAATCAATGTGGGACGTACAATGAACGTGTCAGTTAGGACTGCGCGTCGAAATTTGGTGTTAGTGGGCTATGGCAGCAGACGACCGACGCCAGTGCCTTTGCTAACAGCACGACATCGTCTGCAGCACATCTCTTGGGCCCGTCACCATAGGTTGGGTCCTAGACGAACGGAAAACTGTGGCCTGGTCAGATGAGTCCCGATTTCAGCTGGTAAGAGCTGATGGTAGGGTTCGAGTGTGGCGCAGACCAGACGAGGCCATGGACGCAAATTGTCAGCAAGGCGTTGTGAAAGCTGGTGGTGGCTCCACAATGAAGTGACTGTGTTTGCATGAAATGGACTGGATCCTCTGAACTGAACCGATCATTGACTGCAAATGATTGTGTTCGGCTACTTGGGACCTTTTGTAGCCATTCATGGACTTCAAGTTCCCAGACAAAAATGGAATTTTTACGATTGACAATGCGCCATGTCACGGCGCCACAGTTGTTCGCGATCGGTTTGGAGGACATTCTCAACAGTTCGAGCGAATGCTTTGACCAATCAGATTGCCCTACCTGAGTCCCATCGAACAATTATGAGGTACAATCAGGAGGTCATTTCGTGCACAAAATACTGCACCGGAAACACTTTCGTTATTATGGATGGCTATAGAGGTAGAGGACTTCCAATGACTTGTTGAGTCCATGGAACCTCGAGTTGCTGCACTATGCCGTGCTATCTCATGACTTTTGTCACTTAGGGTACCTTACTCAGCAAGGATGACAGGACACAAATTTCAGAATATCTCAGCAGTCAGCATCAAATATTAGGTGATGAGGACGAAGATGTGGAGAACAAATGGAAAAAATTCAAAGGCATCGTTCAATATGCCCTAGACAAGAATGTTCCAAGTAAGGTTTTAAGAGATGAGAAAGATGCACCAAGGTTTAATAGCCGTGTTACAAAAGCGCTACGTAAACAAAGAGCACTTCATCTCAGATTCAAGAGAAGTAAAAACCTATATGAGAAACAAAAGATGAACGAAGCGAAAATGAGCGTAAGGAGAGCAATGAGAGAAGCGTTCAGTGATTTCGAAAGTAAGACGTTGTCAACCGACCTCAGTAAAAACCCTAAGAGATTTTGGTCGTATGTAAAAATCAGTAAGTGGACCAAAATCATCTATTCATTCTCTCAGCGACCACACCGACACCGAGACGGAAGCTAACAGAGAGAAGGCCGAAATAGTGGATTCGGTCTTCCGAAGTTGTTTCACCGCTGAAGATCGTAACACTGTCCCTCATTTCAATCGTCGTGCGAACATCGAAATAGCAGATATTGAGATAACCAATCGCGGAATTGAAAAGCAGCTACAATCGCTTAGTAGTGGAAAGGCTTCAGGACCAGATGAGATGCCTATAAGATACTATAAACAAACAATCCTTTTGGAAGAACGTCCACGTCTGAGCATTATATTAGAGGTTGAAAATACCGCTTCAGTTGTAAATCTCTTTTATTATGACGACCAGTTTCGGGTTCTCATAAGCCCATCCTCAGGTGTCGCAACTGTGCTGTGGCCCCCGAGCGCCGCGGTGGACGTGTACTAGGCACGGTGTGCTACCTATGAGCCCATGGCTCAAATAAAAGAAATTTGCAACTGAAGCGGTATTTTCAACCTCTAGATTCTATAAAGATTATGCGAAAGAACTTACTCCTCTTCTAGCAGTAATTTATCGTAGATCGCTTGAGCAACGAAAGCTACCTAACGACTGGAAAAAAGCGCAAGTCATTCCCGTTTTTAAGAATGGCCGTGAGACAGATCCACACAATTATAGACCTATATCGTTGACGTCAGTCTGTTGTAGTGTTATAGAACATGTTTTATGCTCAAGAATTATGACGTTCTTGGAAAATGAACATCTCCTCTATAAAAATCAACATGGATTCCGCAAACAGAGATCCTGTGAAATTCGGCTCGCTCTGCTCCTCCATGAGATCCACAGAGTAATAGACAACGGCGCTCAGGTTGATGTCGTGTTCCTTGATTTCAGTAAGGCATTTGACACCGTCACACATTGCCGTTTAATGAAAAAAAATACGAGCTTGCGGTTCATCGGAGCAGACTTGCAACTGGAGTCAAGACTTTCTTGCAGATAGAACTCAACACATCGCTCTTAACGAAATTAAATCAACAGATGTAAAGGTAATATTCGTAGTAGCACAGGGAAGTGTGATAGGACCATTGCTGTTTACTATATATATATATATATATATATATATATATATATATATATATATATATATATAAATGATCTACTAGGAAGCGTCGGATGCTCTTTAAGGCTGTTCGCAAACGATGCAGTAGTTTATACCAAAGTAGCAACGCCAGAAGATAGTAATAACTTGCAGAACGACCTGCAGAGAATTGGTGGATGGTGCAGACTCTTGCAGTTGACCCTGAATGTAAATAAATGTAACATATTACGCGTACATAGGAAAAGAAATCCACTACTGTACAGCAACACTATTGACGACAAACAGCTGGAGACAGCGGCTGCCGTAAAATATCTAGGCGTAACTATCCAGAGCGACCTTAAGTGGAATGATGTAAAACAGATAGTGGGAAAAGCAGACACCAGACTCTGATTCATCGGGAGAATCTTAAAAAAATGTAACTCGTCCACGAAAGAAGTGGCTTATGATTCTTCAGTATTGTTGATCTATCTGGGATCCCTAAAAGGTAGGACTGATAGAGGAGATAGAGAAGATCCAACTAAGAGCGGCGCGTTTCGTCACTGGATGGTTTAGTTGGCGAGGGAGCGTTGCGGAGATGCTAAACAAACTTCACTGGAAGACGTTACAAGAGAGGCGTTGTGCATCACTGAGAGATTTACTATTGAAATTTCGGGACAGCACTTTTCAGGAGGCCAAGCACTTCGTTCCGTTAAGATAAACGTCCCCCTCTGTCTGCAAGTGGCGTATACAAGATTCCGTGTACGTGTGGTAAGGTCTACATTGGAATTACAAAGAGAAGTGTGAATACACGGTTCAAGGAACATAAAAGTCTTTGCCGATAGGGAAACCAGAGAAATCAGCCGTGGCGGAACATGCTCTGCAGTCAGGTGATCACGTAGTGAAATTTTCGAAAACTGAAGTTTTATGTACTATGACGAACTATTATCCACGGCTACATAGAGAAGTCATTGAAATACACTCCTGGAAATTGAAATAAGAACACCGTGAATTCATTGTCCCAGGAAGGGGAAACTTTATTGACACATTCCTGGGGTCAGATACATCACATGATCACACTGACAGAACCACAGGCACATAGACACAGGCAACAGAGCATGCACAATGTCGGCACTAGTACAGTGTATATCCACCTTTCGCAGCAATGCAGGCTGCTATTCTCCCATGGAGACGATCGTAGAGATGCTGGATGTAGTCCTGTGGAACGGTTTTCCATGCCATTTCCACCTGGCGCCTCAGTTGGACCAGCGTTCGTGCTGGACGTGCAGACCGCGTGAGACGACGCTTCATCCAGTCCCAAACATGCTCAATGGGGGACAGATCCGGAGATCTTGCTGGCCAGGGTAGTTGACTTACACCTTCTAGAGCACGTTGGGTGGCATGGGATACATGCGGACGTGCATTGTCCTGTTGGAACAGCAAGTTCCCTTGCCGGTCTAGGAATGGTAGAACGATGGGTTCGATGACGGTTTGGATGTACCGTGCACTATTCAGTGTCCCCTCGACGATCACCAGTGGTGTACGGCCAGTGTAGGAGATCACTCCCCACACCATGATGCCGGGTGTTGGCCCTGTGTGCCTCGGTCGTATGCAGTCCTGATTGTGGCGCTCACCTGCACGGCGCCAAACACGCATACGACCATCATTGGCACCAAGGCAGAAGCGACTCTCATCGCTGAAGACGACACGTCTCCATTCGTCCCTCCATTCACGCCTGTCGCGACACCACTGGAGGCGGGCTGCACGATGTTGGGGCGTGAGCGGAAGACGGCCTAACGGTGTGCGGGACCGTAGCCCAGCTTCATGGAGACGGTTGCGAATGGTCCTCGCCGATACCCCAGGAGCAACAGTGTCCCTAATTTGCTGGGAAGTGGCAGTGCGGTCCCCTACGGCACTGCGTACGATCCTACGGTCTTGGCGTGCATCCGTGCGTCGCTGCGGTCCGGTCCCAGGTCGACGGGCACGTGCACCTTCCGCCGACCACTGGCGACAACATCGATGTACTGTTGAGACCTCACGCCCCACGTGTTGAGCAATTCGGCGGTACGTCCACCCGGCCTCCCGCATGCCCACTATACGCCCTCGCTCAAAGTCCGTCAACTGCACATACGGTTCACGTCCACGCTGTCGCGGCATGCTACCAGTGTTAAAGACTGCGATGGAGCTCCGTATGCCACGGCAAACTGGCTGACACTGACGGCGGCGGTGCACAAATGCTGCGCAGCTAGCGCCATTCGACGGCCAACATCGCGGTTCCTGGTGTGTCCGCTGTGCCGTGCGTGTGATCATTGCTTGTACAGCCCTCTCGCAGTGTCCGGAGCAAGTATGGTGGGTCTGACACACCGGTGTCAATGTGTTCTTTTTTCCATTTCCAGGAGTGTATATATATACATGGGGATAATTTTAACAGAAAAGAAGAAGCCATGAAACTCAGCGATATATGAACAGTGGTCCTACAGAATCGATGAGAAGTTTTTATCTTTGACGTACTGTGATCGATAGTTATATTTTATCTTTGACAAGATTTATCTGTGCTACCAAGTGAAATCCAGATCACGCCCACTTTCCACGATATTTAGGCCGCTCTTCGACGTCCGACTCGTCAGTCAGCAAGACTCAGCACAACCAGGAGCACCTCCGAAGATGTCCAATGCAGCCTTGGACGAAACATCAGGGATAGAAGAGTTCCATGGACCACGGCCATACCACCCAGAAGAATCCTCAGCAGCTGAAACATCCGGTCGTGAAAGCCTTCATTGTATGATTTTCAGGAGGAGTCAGACAACCTATTACTTCCGCCCACATACATCTCGTGCACTGACCACGAGAAGAAAATTCGAGAAATTAGAGCCAATATAGAGGCTTACGGACAATCATTCTTCCCACGCAGTGGAACGGGGTTGGAGGGTTCAGATAATGATACCAAAAATACCCTCCGCCACACACCATTAGCTGGCTTGCGGTGTATGATGTAGATGTAGGAGATGTATACAATGGAAATTAACTTGAAGGCAACATTACAGAAAAGGAAGTAGTCGAAAATGAGATGGGAGACATGATACTGCGAGAAGAACTTGGTGGAGCACAGAGTATCTAATCCAAACAAGACCCCTCGAGTAAACGATACTTTCTAAAAACTTCTAATATACTTGGGAGAAATAGCCATGACTAAACTATCCCACCCAGTGTGCAAGATATATGGGACAGGCGAAATACCCTCAGATTTCAAGAAAAATGTAATAATTTCAATTCCAAAGAAGAGGGGGTTGACAGGTATGAATATTGCCAGTCTGTCAGTTTAATAAATCATGATCACAAAATTCTGATTCGATTTATTTACACATGAATTAAGGCAACGGTTGAAGCCGATCTCGGAGAAGATCAGCTGTGTCGGGGAACGGGCAGGGTAAGCAGCAATCTGTTCGCAGTTGAGTGACTGTAGGAGGATGCAAGATGATTTACAAAAAATTTCTAGCAGGTGTGACGAGTGGCAGGTTGCTCTAAATGTAGAAAAATGTAAGTCGATGCAGGTGACTAAGAAAAACAATCCCATAGTATTCAAAAAGAGCAATAGTAATGTAGTGCTTGATATAAATAGTAATGTAGTGCTTGGTACAATCATGTCGATTAAATATTTAGGCGTAACGTTTCAAAGCTACATGAAGTGGAAGGAGAACGTGAAGACGGTAGTGGGGAAGGCGAATGGTGTACTTGAATTTATTGGTAGAGTTTTCGGAAAATGTCGTCCATCTGTAAAGGACACCATGTGTATAATACTAGTGCAACCCATTCGTGAGTACTGCTCTAGTGTTTGGGATTCGCACCAGGACGGATTAAAGGAAGATACCGAAGCAGTTCAAAAGTGGGCTGCTAGATTTGTTACTGGTAGGTTCGAACAACACGCGGGTGTTACAGAGATGCTTTGTGAACTCTAATGAGAATCGCTGGAGGAGAGATGACGTTCTTTTCGCTAAACACTACTGGGGAAATTAAGAGGAAGAGCATTTGAAGTTGACTGCAGAAGAATTCTACTGCCGCCAACGCACAATACGCATAAGGATCACGAAGATAAGAGAAGTTATGGCTTGTACAGAGGTATATTTACAGTCGTTATTTCTCACTCTATTTGTTAGCGGAATAGAGAAGTCTAGTAACGGTGTGTAAGGTACCCTCTGCGATGCACTGTACGGACGGTTCCTTGCGGAATATGTATGTTGATTTAGATGTGAACGTAGATGCCGATGAAATGTAGGAACACGCGAGGCAGTACTCACCGTACTACTCATCTTAGAAGATATATTAAGGAAAAGCAACTCTAAGTTTATAACATTAGATTTAGAGAAAGCATTTGACAGTGGTCGCTGGAATACACTCTTTGGCATTCTAAAGATAGCAGTGATAAAATACGGGGCCAAAAGATTACTTAAGGGTATACGGAATGAGTTTTTCGATGAAAAAATCGATTTTTGGGTAATTGCATTTTCGAAAAATTTAGACTCTCCCGTTTAATACCATGTATAAAATATTTGGATGACCTGAATAGAACTAATTTAAATAATTTTTTAAAATAATTTCGACACACGATGTTCCGCACCTTGTATATGAGACGCGAAATATACATGATACATACAATAGAGTTAACTTTTCTGTTGGCTACACTACTAGACAGTTGACAATAGATTCTGCAGCATTTGTATTGTTTCCTTTGTGAGTACCTCCATGTCATTGTTGTGAAAGTCGTATGTGGAGAAGTCATTGAGTTTTCTTTCCTTCAACATGCCAAGACCTAGCCTGAAGGTACACTCCTGGAAATTGAAATAAGAACACCGTGAATTCATTGTCCCAGGCAGGGGAAACTTTATTGACACATTCCTGGGGTCAGATACATCACATGATCACACTGACAGAACCACAGGCACATAGACACAGGCAACAGAGCATGCACAATGTCGGCACTAGTACAGTGTATATCCACCTTTCGCAGCAATGCAGGCTGCTATTCTCCCATGGAGACGATCGTAGAGATGCTGGATGTAGTCCTGTGGAACGGCTTGCCATGCCATTTCCACCTGGCGCCTCAGTTGGACCAGCGTTCGTGCTGGACGTGCAGACCGCGTGAGACGACGCTTCATCCAGTCCCAAACATGCTCAATGGGGGACAGATCCAGAGATCTTGCTGGCCAGGGTAGTTGACTTACACCTTCTAGAGCACGTTGGGTGGCACGGGATACATGCGGACGTGCATTGTCCTGTTGGAACAGCAAGTTCCCTTGCCGGTCTAGGAATGGTAGAACGATGGGTTCGATGACGGTTTGGATGTACCGTGCACTATTCAGTGTCCCCTCGACGATCACCAGTGGTGTACGGCCAGTGTAGGAGATCGCTCCCCACACCATGATGCCGGATGTTGGCCCTGTGTGCCTCGGTCGTATGCAGTCCTGATTGTGGCGCTCACCTGCACGGCGCCAAACACGCATACGACCATCATTGGCACCAAGGCAGAAGCGACTCTCATCGCTGAAGACGACACGTCTCCATTCGTCCCTCCATTCACGCCTGTCGCGACACCACTGGAGGCGGGCTGCACGATGTTGGGGCGTGAGCGGAAGACGGCCTAACGGTGTGCGGGACCGTAGCCCAGCTTCATGGAGACGGTTGCGAATGGTCCTCGCCGATACCCCAGGAGCAACAGTGTCCCTAATTTGCTGGGAAGTGGCGGTGCGGTCCCCTACGGCACTGCGTAGGATCCTACGGTCTTGGCGTGCATCCGTGCGTCGCTGCGGTCCGGTCCCAGGTCGACGGGCACGTGCACCTTCCGCCGACCACTGGCGACAACATCGATGTACTGTGGAGACCTCACGCCCCACGTGTTGAGCAATTCGGCGGTACGTCCACCCGGCCTCCCGCATGCCCACTATACGCCCTCGCTCAAAGTCCGTCAACTGCACATACGGTTCATGTCCACGCTGTCGCGGCATGCTTCCAGTGTTAAAGACTGCGATGGAGCTCCGTATGCCACGGCAAACTGGCTGACACTGACGGCGGCGGTGCACAAATGCTGCGCAGCTAGCGCCATTCGACGGCCAACACCGCGGTTCCTGGTGTGTCCGCTGTGCCGTGCGTGTGATCACTGCTTGTACAGCCCTCTCGCAGTGTCCGGAGCAAGTATGGTGGGTCTGACACACCGGTGTCAATGTGTTCTTTTTTCCATTTCCAGGAGTGTATTTAGAAAGCGTGTACATTGGCGCAAGAAAGTAAAGTGTACTAAAAATTCGTCTGATTCATCTTCATCAGTATCTGATGTCCCAGTAGCGACTAACCGCAACACTGGTAGTGATACGTTGAGTGATGCTGCTGCCACTACACCGGAAAGTGCTTCAAGAAGAAAACTAGCTGGAATTGAAGAAGAATACAAGAAACTAAATGCTGGGACTACAAAATATGAGGTAATTAACGCCTCTTTATTATCAGACGTTTTAGAGAACAATGTGTGATGCAAACAATGCGGAAAATGTGGTGTTTCATTGAAAACAAACTTACATGTAGGACTTGCTTATGAATTAGAGTTGATGTGCAGTTATTGCAAACACAGTGTTACTTTCTTCAATTCCTCACATGTTACTGCAGATACAGGTAAATTATACGATATAAACATTAGACTGGTTTATGACACTGGACTCGCATTCGGGAGGACGACGGTTCAATCCCGCGTCGGGCCATCCTGATTTAAGTTTTCCGTGATTTCCCTAAATCTCTCCAGGCAAATGCCGGGATGGTTCCTTTCAAAGTGCACGGCCGACTTCCTTCTCCATCCTTCCCTAATCCGATGAGACCGATGACCTCGCTGTCTGGTCTCCTTCCCCATAACAACCCAACCCAACTGGTTTATGGATTACGGTGTATAGGAAAGGGCAGGGCTGCAGGTGCCATGTTGTATGGTGTGATGAGCCTCCCTCCTCCACCTCCAAAATTTAACAAACACATAATTGCAATAGGCTCTGCTGTAGAAGATGTGGCACAGGAAAACATGAAAGATGCTGTTGAGGAAGCAGTTGTTGAAAATAATAATAGCAGAGACTTGTCCATAGCTTTTGATGGAAGCTGGCAGAAGAGAGGCCACACGTCTCTGAATGGTGTAGTAACAGCTACAAGTGTGGACACTGGTAAGGTAGTTGATGTGGCAATACTTTCCAAGCATTGCAGATGCAAGGAGAAAATGAAAAATAAACATGAAGAGGAGTGCATGGCAAATTACTATGGGTCAAGTGGTGGTATTGCTGGTGTAAGAAGTATTTATGAGGAACTGAGACCCTATGGTAACGATGTGAAAATTTCCAAACTGGAGTGTGTTGGTCAAGTTCAGAAAAGGATGGGATCAAGACTTCGACGGCTCAAGGCTAGCATGAAAGGCAAGAAATTGAGCGATGGAAAAACTTTAGATGGGAAAAATAGACTGACAGATGCTACAATAGATCATATTCAGAAGTGCTATGGTCTAGCAATAAGACAGAATAAAGCAGATGCAGAATTAATGAGAAGAGCAGTCTGGGCTCTGTTTTTTCATACAGCTTCAAACAATGAGAATCCCCAACATGGGCTACGTCCAAAAGGAGACCATAGTTGGTGCCATTACAACAGAGGCAAGGTAACTAAGAAACAATACAATCACCCTCATCACCTGCCACCTGCCATAATGGATTAAATAAAACCAATATTCCGAGACCTCGCGGACATTAGTCTACTAAAGAGATGTCTTCATGGCCGGACTCAAACTCCAAATGAGTGTGTGAACCATGTGATATGGAATGGACTACCTAAAACTGTGTTTGTGGGTATAAACACACTTCACTTTGGCGTTTATGATGCTGTTTCATCATTCAATCAGGGCAATATAACAAAGTGCAAAGTTCTGCAGAAGTTGGGGCTCTGTGTAGGACTATGAACTGCCGCAGCTATGCTTTGTTTGGACAAGGAACCGCTCAGGTCTTCAGATAATGCCATAAAAGTATATTCAAAGATGGCTAGACAGCATAGCAGAGCCATCAAGAGGAAGCTGTTGGACGATTCTGATGATACAAGTTATGGAGCAGGCTTGTATTCAAGTAAAAACTTTGAAGCTAATTTCCCGTAACTATAGTTTTTTTGTGTATAAGGTACATTTTCTCAGGGCCTATTTATAGTAGAAAGATGAAATTTTCTGTAGTTGTTCCTTAAGACCTTCTAATATATCTGAATTAAAAGATATGTGTAATTATTTTGTATTAATGGATGTAAATTTTAAAATACTTGTTAAAACGTATAACTTTTTTAACATTTACAAAAAATAAAATATCTGAAAAACTATACATTATTTTTTCAAAATTAATAATTCAGCATAAAAGCAGGACATATCTCTGCGTTCTGTGAAAAAATCAAGAGTATCGTCCAAATAACAAATGAGAAAATGTTCCTAACTTTTAGCTCAATTTAACATTGTAAGCATAGGGCGTTCCGTATACCCTTAAAGCTTTTACAGAATGCCGATTCCAGTTATAAGCGTCTAAAGAAATGAAGGGGAAGCGGTTACTGAGAACGGAACGAACTGAGAGGGCGTGTAGCCTATCTCCGATGGTATTCAGTCTGTACACTGAGCAAGCAGTAAAGGAAACCAAAGACAAATTCTGAGAAGGAATTAAAGTTCAGATAGAAGAAATAAAAACTTTGAGGTATTTGTAATTCTGTCAGAGACAACAAAGGACTTGGAAGAACAGTTTAACGGAATGGATAGTGTCTTGAAAAGACGACATAACACGAACATCAACAAAAACAAAACAAGGGCATCAGAATGTAATCGAATTAAATCTGGCGATGTTGAGGAAACTGGATTAGGAAATGATATGCTCAAAGTATTAGGTGATTTTTTTTTTCATTTGAGTAATAAAATAACTGATGATAGGTGAAGTAGAGAAGCTATAAAATATAGAATGACAATGGCAGGAAAAGCGTCTCTGAATAAGAGAAATTTGTTACATATAATATAAATTTAAGTGTCTGGAATCTTTTTCTGAAGGCATGTATCTGGAGTGCAATCTTGTACAGAAGTGAAGCATGGGTGATAAGCAGTTCAGACAAGAAGAGACTCGTAGCTAGATACTACAGAAATCTGAAAATTATATGCGTAGTTAGAATAACAAACAAGGAGGTACTAAATCTAACTGTGGAGAAGAGAAATATATGGTACAGCTTGACTAAATGAAGGGATCGGTTAATAGGATACATGCTGACGCTTCAATTAATCGTCAATATGGTAACGGGTTGAAGTGGAGGGCGGGAGGGGGGGGGGGGAGGCTGTAAAGGAAAACCAAGGGTTGAATACAGTAAGCTGGTTCATAAGCACGTACGTTGCAGTAGCTTTTTCGCCGATGGACAGTTAGGTGCTAAGTGCAGTGCCTTACGAGACTGCACAATCTCATCTCCAGAAACCATAAACCTAGCGCAGCCTGTGACTGATTAGTAGGTCTGGAGCTGTGACTGATGTGTAATAAAGTTCAGCTGAGAACAAGATACGTTTATCCTTTACTATCTTTTTCGATTTCTCATTATGGGTACGGACCCTCATAGGACAATAACCACTCTTCAGCAAAAAATGTTTACGATTTTGTAATACGGAAATTTTAAAAATACGGACAAGGTTACATATTTGTACATAAACTATTCAGGGGGCGCATGTTAATGGTTTACTGTAAGCAGTATAATGAATTTTAGAATACTTAATAAGCAGGTCATTTATACAATAGCTACAAACATGCAGAGCTCATTGTCTTGATGCTGTTACGAAATTATGGTTGTGTTGGTGTATACAGACAATGCTCTTCTCGACGGAGATGAAAAGAGGATGGGGCCCTGAAGGATGGGACAGTGAAGAACCCATAGGAGGAACATAAGGATTATAGAGGAGAATGATAGAGGATGAGAGGGAAGTGGGAGTAACGAAAAGATTTGTAGGGATACAGCTATGAGGGGGCATTCATAATTGTGCGTAGTAGGAAAGGTTTGTTCCTGGACGGATTTCACGAATAGAAAAAAAGCAATTGGTTGGAGTTCAGATGGGAGAGGATAGACAAGACGAAGACTTGCAGGTAAGGTGGGTACCTCAATTGGAGATGAGTGTAGGATGTGGGTCGCTATGTTTTGATTTTACTGTTTACGCATAGATTTCGAATCTGTTTTAGGAAGAGACAACGTGTGGGAACTTATTGATAAGGTATACAGAGTGAGATGTTAAAGCCAGACGGATGTGGAAGGAGAACCATAGTGCGTCTCTATCGAAGATTTGAAGAGATTTGAAAATTTTGGGAAGGTTTAATACAGTGAGTGCTCGCACCATTGACAAGCTGTTGGTTGAATGACGTTTGATGTCCTGGATATTAATATCCACTGTCAGCTCCATTTGTTGTAATGTCATCACACGAGTCCAGCTACGACTGGTATCCTTGCTCGGTGTGGACATCGAGCCATCAACCAGCTCAAATAATCAAACTCACAAACGCTGTTTCTGGCAGTTAGTTACAGCCCAAAGCGCGCAAGCAGTGGACCCAAGGTGTAGCGTATTTGGCTACTAATCGAAACGTCCTTAGATCCAGATTCGATTTCAGCCGCCACTGAGATTCTGAATAAAAATAGTCAGGAATTGAGGCCGAAGACTTCCGGTGTAAGGAGTCAACCTCATTTTTCCAACAACCTAGTCAAAAAGAGCGGAGAAGTAGGTAGAGGTTGAGGATACACTCTTGCCCTTTGGGAGGAAAACTGTCCGTAAAAAGCGTGAGAATCGGCAACGATCAATAGTATGAGTACATAAAAGGTAATAGTAATTACGGCTTTAAAGACTAATAACATGCACCAACGGGGAATGTGGCCCTTACTCCTACATCACAGAATTCAGAACGATAGTATTTTTTTGTAAGGATGTGACACGAGATAGATAATACAATAACATATATTTGTGCTGTAGTTGGTGTCTAGCTAATTTTCTAAGTTGAGTTCATTATTTTGTTTGGTGATAGTGAGACCAAGATAATTAATTTAGTATATGTTGGGTTGTCTACTTGGGATAACTACGTATTGTCTCCCTCTAAAGGTTACTATGTCATCCATATATCATCATACAACTGAATATGAAATAATTAGTATTTAACATCAACGCCAGCAACTCATTGTACGCACTAACAAACAGTTTATTTTTTAAGATGTACTTAATAAATGTTTTTGAGTACACTGATGGAATTTGGCAAATGCAATTATCACTTATGTAACTCTTTGCTTAATGGAACAGGACTCTTCATATTTGTGTCGCTAGCCAGTGCATCATTTAGAAAGTTGAAATTACAATGGTTCTAATAACCGTGTCCTACTTGTGACTACAAGGATTACAGGTTCACTGTCATAAATCATATGTAAAGTATTGTTAAGAGGAAGGAATTTCGGATGCTAACATCAGGTTGCCAGCAAGGACATTGAAATTTATGCATGTTCTCGAATTGGACTAGGAGGGTACAGAAACTGGTCGTTTATTCTCGAAGCAAACTTAACATTTGCCATAAGCATTTCAGAAAACTGTTGAAATCCTCAGTCTAGAGTATTGAAAGTCTCAACCTCAGTCTTCGCCTAATTGGACCTAGCTTTTTAACTAATATACCACCTCGTTTCGTTCATTGTTCGGTTTGTAGGACCGCTGTTGATCACGTGCACAACTGTTGGTACCACACTGACAACTCACTCATGCACAACCATTACATGCGGTGAAAGTGAGGCTCATGGGTTCATCCTGTACTACTGCTCAGCTGTATGATCACAGCCGAAAAAAAGCTTCAAATCGACTAACTTCATTTTTCTGTGAGTATAAATTAGGATTACTCGGTACATATTGGCTGTGACCAACTGACAGAGCTAATAGCGAATGTTCCAGTATGAAAGTTTCAAGTCAAGTAACAGGGGACATAAAACTCACGGAACACCTGGCTCGGTAGATTGGCGGAGCATTCTTATTTGTGACCATCATTGTTAAAGAGGTGGATTCCACTTCCATTGCTTGGGAGTGGGAAGGAAACTTTCATAGGTATTATATCTAAAGTAATTGATGCCAGTAACATCTTTGGAGTTTATGATTCTAGTGTTGCTTTTTCAGGCATTTTTGTCTAATAGGTACATTTTAAGGAAATCGTTGAGTTACTAGAAGCGAAGAAATGCTTCTCTGGCTTACCTTCAGAGTCGATGCCTGAGACACCAGCTCCGCGTCCTGAATAATTAAAAGAGGTAACCCCTGGCACTTGTAAACAAGAGGGTCATGAAACGACGCAGAAAGAAACCCCACCCCATGGTGGCGTCCCAACTCCTTATGCAGGGCCACAAGAGTTCTTGAACTACGAAGCCATTCTGGAATTACAAAATATAACACATCTGTTACCTATTTTGTATAGCACTACCATAACACATAGCGTGCAGCAAAGAGATAACAAGTCCCATGAAGACAGTGAGACAGAGGCAATAAAATAATCCAAATCACTTGTCATATTCAACTCCTAAATTTTTTCGAGAGCGCTTATTCTAACATTCAAGATCTTTATCTGGTCGAGAAGACAGAACTAAAAAGCAGAGATATTTTTCCATATTTATAATTAGGGCTTTCTTGGGCGATAACAAATGCCCAACTCCTTTGAAGCGGATACGTTACTTCTTCTTCTTCTTGGTTGGTTCTACAGTCCTTGAAGAAGCTTGGCCTCCTGTATCACCTGCCTCCATTCTTCTCTGTCCTTCGTCTTCCTTCTCCAAATTCTTATTCCCATCGCCTTTAGAGCTTCTTCTATATCGTCCAGCCACCTTTTCCCGGGTCTACCTCTTCTCCTTTTCCCGTCACGTTTTCCCATGAAAACTTTCTTGACACTCCGTGTTTCTGGCATTCTCTGTACATGTCCTTCCCATCTTATTCTTCCCTGCTAAATTTTAACAACAATATCTATCTGTCCTAAAAGTGTCTGTAGTTCTACATTTGTCCTTACTCTCCAGCCATCTTCCTCTCTCACCGCTCCAAAAATCCTTCTCAGTATCTTTCTTTCCCATCTCAATAACCAGTTCTCCTCCTTTAATGTCAATACCCAGCCTTCTGATCTATATACTCGTATTACTGTAGGTCTTAGTATAGTCGTGTATGTTTTGATTTTTGTGTTCCTACTAACATTCCTGGAATTAAATACATTCTGCAAGGCAAAATAGCAACGATTTCAACTCACTATCCTTTCTTGAATTTCTACTGCTACTTTATTGTCCTCCGTTGTTACAGAACCTACATATGTTTTCACTCTTTCGTATTCTTTCCCATTCATCACTATTGAATTCTTTTGTCCGTTTATATTGGGCTCCACCATCACCATATACTTTGTTTTGTTTATATTTACTTCTAAACCTACTTCTCTTGCTGCTTCCTCTAACGTATCGTAGTTTCTCTTTAGTGCCCTTACATTCCTTTGCATTAATGCTACGTCATCCGCATATACTATCACTTGAACTTGCCGATTAGGTATTTGTTCCTCCTGGGTTTATAGGCATTTGCCGCATCACCTTTTCTAAAGCTAGATGGAAAGGGCAAGGAATGAAAACGCGGAGGAACATTTAATTATGTATAGTGGTGGAGATACAGGCCTTTATGGCACTAGTTTCCTTCTACATAGGTCTATGAAGGCTAATTTAATTGGTTTTACTGCAATAAGTGACAGAAAGTGTTCTCTAAGGATAAGGGCAAAATTTTTAACGTTACAGTAGTGAATGTCTACGCCCCTACAGAGGAGGCAGATGAAGATGCAAAGGATATATTTTATGCCAAATTGGAAGAAAAAATTGGTAAAATTCAAAGGTACGATGTGAAAATAATACTTGGAGCCCTAAATGCAAAAATAGGGAAAGAAGAGGTATAAAGAAGTATAATAGAAAAGGAAAGCCTACACAATGGCAGTAATGATAATAGGCTCAGACTGACAGACTTCGCAAGGCAAGTGGGAAGAATATGACAATAAAAAGCACCTATCACCCAAGGAAAGATATTAAGAAATTTACAGTCATGCTCAAAAGTATCCGAACGACCTGAATTGCATTTCGCCTTATTTGCGTGCAACCCACATAACGTAGCTGTTTAGCAGGTCCTCTAATCGCACCTCGGTACAGTCGTTTGACTATTGAAAATGGTTCCAAGTCACCACCAGAAAAAACTGCTCTGTATCGCAATAACTGAAGATGTAAAGCTATACCACGATACTATAAATATCAGGGAATATCTTATCACAGATAAGACTGTCACTACGGCTTGTAAGCTCGCATTTATTACAATAAATGACATACCTGAAATGTCATGAGTCTCAGTATTATGTCAGATAGGAAACGCATGAAGTAAGTTCGTCGTTTTCATGATTTCCTCTTCAAAGTAACATACCGTACTTATTATTTAACACAAAAAGACATTAAAAATGTAAGTTATTCACGAGCAGCTAGTTGAGAATATGTATGAACTTCAAATGACACGACGAACCGTCTCGTTCTGCATATGGATTCAAACCCAGCTCATGCAGACTAGGCAAACATTTCGTGACTGACGGAAACTAACAATCGTTCCTGACTATGCATACAGAGAGTGATATACCTCGATTTTGGACAGTTTCAGTTTGCAAATATTAACTTTAAATTACATAACATAAACATTTTTAACGGACGGGAATTCCTATCCATCATCTATTGTCCCTGTTACGGAACTACGAGAGATGGTAAATATTGCTTCTTCACATGTAACTTACTTGAAGTGCCGTGAGGTAAAGTTTTGTGTTGGACAGGGATTCGAACCCAGAACCTAATCAAATTGCTATCGAAGCACAATCAACTGTGCATATTGGATTTTCTGGGCAGTAGCTAGATGTTTTAACTGAACTGACGAGACGAAACATAAATTTTTTCCTTCCCAGGACTCCAACCCGACACCTATCGCTGTTATATTCTAGGCAAAACGAACGTTAAATATGGGTTTGTTACACCAGCAGCGACATGTGAGCATGTTTGAACTAGACGAAGAGTTCAGTGCTGACTGGGAATCGAACCCCACACATATCGTTGTTGACTACACACAAAGAGACGCCAGCTACCGAAATTTTCTCCACCAGCGTCCTTGAACTTACAGTTATCTCGCAAATGTTTCTGTGTCACACTGGGAGTCAAAAACGTCAGATATCGTTAGTGCTGACAACGAATGAAAATATTTTAAAAATCAAAATTATTATCTACCAGCAGATAAGTGTTCTCATGCTAGAGCTCGATAATACATAATGAAAACTTTAGTGCTGGGCCAGGATTCGAACCCATTCGAGCGCAATATGTGGAAATGTTGAGGAATCTGCAGTTTTGAACCAACTACAAATTGTAGTCGAGCTGTATTATCACGAAGGGATCAAAGTCCGCTTTGAGGGCGGACTGAGTTGCATTCGCAGTTCAGAACCAATTTTATCGACATACAGAAGCTCAAATAAAAGATGGAATAAGCGTCCTGTACCCTACATAGGGTTTGTTTCGTCACTAGAAATAAATAACTAGTATAATAAAGGTTACTGGTGATAGAGTTTCTACATGTCGCCACTCCTGACTTTATTGTGGTTCAACCTAACGTCTGCTTGGTAGAGGCGGAATATCATGATTAATGGGAATTTCAGACCGCACCTTCTTCACTTGGCGTAGCCAGAAGAGAATAGAATCCGTCCCTCCCTATGAAAAATCATCGGCAGAGGTTGGAATAGAAACCCAGACCATACGTATATCAACCTATTATCAATCTAACAGACCACCAAATCGTCTGCTCATAACGCCATTGCGCCACCCTGGATCAGAATTCTGACACAGAGGCTCCATGTAGTGGTTTTCAGCATGTTCAGTACATTCATTTACTCGGTTGACCGAATCGCCATGAACTACCTGCCTCAGTTCTCCAGTGCATACATTCGACTCTATGTTGTGATCACCGAAATAAAATCACGTAACTGCCACCTACACAGAATTGCCAACAGCGTAGGGTGCAGAAATTTAAATAGGAAGTGTTCCTCTCCACTTGAGCTACTCTATTGCTCTATCTGTTTGTTGAAAACGTTGTGAAGTGCAAAAGAAAAGCTGTAACTGTCTGTCTCTCAGAAGTCTAGATCCGCTATTGTTAACGTTGCTGTCATAAACTAATTTTGTTTTTTTAATTCTTCTGGGTCTTCGGCGTTCAGTATGTGTTGTAGATAGTCTTACACAAAAACTTTGACCGCCAAGTACTCATAGTATTGAATACATGTGTGCAAACGCCCTCCAATGAGCGCTCAAGGAATTCAAGGATACGCAGTCTAGCTTCAATATTGCAAATACCCCTAGTTTGTGGATTAACGCAGACTTAGGTTGATAATCATTTTGAATATTTAGCAGTGCTGTACCCACTGGTGTTTAACTCGTTTCAACCAATGATTCCCACAGCTACAGGAACACTACTTGTGATGCCTCTTAGACAAAATACTTTCACAGTGCTATCAGACGAAAAGATCAACCTGACACAAACTGTATGAAGTACCTGGATAAAGAGTTTTCCTATTTGAGATATCTGTGAACGTTGCTGCATAAGACGATTCAAGAAGAAACTAAATTCCTTCAACTACGACAGTGTTTAAAGAAATTGTCTTAACGGCACTAAATCGTGGTTTGTGAATCGTTTACCGGCCGTACTCTGCCGAATTTCGCTGGTTGTAAGAAAAAAAAGCTTAGTGACAAATTTCACAGAAGGAAAAGGGGGACGAAATGTCTCCCACTGGAAGGTCATGTTGTTTTATTCAAATGATTACAAAATCAGGTAAAACGAACAGTCAGGTTGTCAGTATAAGCACATTATTGTTGTCAGTATGATGTTGCACTGCCCAGGGCCTGTAATGACAAAGGGCCCGTTTACGTCAGGCTTATTGTATACAACTGTGGAAGAGCACCGCTAAATTCTACAATTCGGGTGCATTGCATACACACAGAAATTACTGTCACAGGTACTTATGGAGCCCAATGAGTGAACTGCGTATTTTCGGGTGAGAAAGAGCACTGACAGACAGTCTTCGCTACATTAGGTTACTTAAACTGGTGTCACTCTGAGCAAGAATTTATGGTCAGCGACTAAGTGTAAGGTCAATGAGTCGGATGGAGGTTTTGCAACTGTGAAATACTTTCCTGCATTATAGAAGCGAATATTATATTTGAACTAACATTGCGAATATTTGGACTTGGATAGCTTAGAATGAAAATCTTTCTGTTTGTTGCAAAAGAAAACAATTGATTTTCTAAAACATTGTCTGTCATACACAGCTTGAATCAGGTCACGTCGACCACATCATATGGAAGAACTGACAGCGATGTATATCGGAAGGCAGTAAGATCCCTTAGCTTTTGGTTTGGCAGTATTCGACGGCAATTTCTAAATGCAAGTAAATGAAGAAAGGCAGCGCGTTTTTGTTATCAAATAACGTCTTCATAAACTACTTTAGTTTCAATGTAATCTACGAGTAATTGCTGATGTTTGATATTAATATGAAAAGGATTCCTAGACAGGGAAAGAACCTGTTCTCGGGCAACTACTTCTGTAATGACCAAAAGGCATGATCTTCAAGCACATGTGTTCCAGCAGCGGTATGAAGAAAACGTTAATAATAATAACGGTACTAATCAAATTATCCGGTAACTTCACACTTCACAGTAGATTTTCTCGAACTAAGACATTTGTTGAATTAGCGAAAACTTCAAAATGGCTTCACATCGAGGCTGTGATGCCTAGAAGAGTCTTTCCATCGTGCTGACATGAGAATAGCATAATCTCCGCGTCAGAAGCTTGCTTCTGCTTAACCATTTAACAGACTCGCATTTTTTTCCACCGTGGCTAATATCGTAAGCTAAGCACATCATCCGTTACGGCACACTCGTAGGGCTGGGAAATGTGGCCACAATGTTATGGTGGAACGAGCTATCACAGGTGCAATGCGTGGGTTCAGACATTTACTTTTAAGTGGCACAAACGTATTTACTTTACCTCTGGGAACCTCGAGAGAAAGACGTTATCCAGAATACGCATTAAACATCATGTTCCTTCATTACCAACTGGGAAATGACATAGGCGAAAGTCATAGTAAACAGAAATACTGTCGGCAGTGAACTTACTTACATTAGAAAATTTTATTTTATTTGATGAACCGGTAGCCATTTAAAGTAACAGGGCTCTTCTTTTACTTGTACTTGATTGAACTAGAGTCTTTGAAAAATATGGTGCTGAACTGTGATTCGAATTTGTATCTCCTCTTTCAAGGATCTCAATCTTTGGGAACAGTATAGTTCAATCATTTCGTTCCTTTTCCCAAGAATGCAATCTTCTCTAGGTCTCCTCCAAAGGTAAGTATGTAGGTCCAAATCCTGATCCAGTACAAAAATATTCATAATTTAATTTCAAGCCCTATCACGATCACACCGGCCTGCTAGTGAAAAATAACGTTCAGTTTTAATGTCTGTTCACGTGTGGCCAACAATCGCAATAGGAGTCGTTATTTCTGGTCAAACACGCACACATCTTACTGTTGGTGAGTAAGCAATTGATACTTAAGCTATATTCGTGGATGATAAAGAAGGACAGTAGGTGTTCGGTTCGATTGTCGCTCAGGCACAAAAATTTGTATCCTTATTTTAGATTCAAACACCTAGCAGCTGGTAAGAAAAACCGATAAGTAACATTTGATTTTACTTAGTTAACAACCCGATTATGTGTTTGGTTCGTATCTCCATCACAGAACTTCACATCATGCGCTTCATCTTTATATGCATGCACACTTTGTTACTTCTGAATGGAGGTATATCAGACATCTTTCGTGGTCAGTTAACAGACGAAAGGGTCTTGATAGGAGTCCCGGTTTATTATAAAAAATGTCGTCTTTTATTTTCAAGTTTTGATTTGGTTACTGATATTGGCGAAAATTTCGGTAATTCATGACTCTTCATGGCTAGTTAGCAATAGGATATGATTAAATTATATTAGATTAATACTTGTTCCATAGATCATGAAAATGACATTTTGTAATGATGTGGAATGTGCCATGTTAATGAAAGATTTCTTTACATACCATGATTCAATTTCTTTACAACAATTTTATACTCTCTCTCTCATTCTTCTTTATTTTTATCTCTCTCTCTCTCTTTCTCTCTCTCTCTCTCTCTCTCTCTCACACACACAGACACACACACACACACACACACACAAACACACACACACACACACACACACACACACACACACACACACATTATTTTTTTATTTTTATTTGTTTGTTGTGCTTGAGTATTGGTGAGATACGAAAACGTCCGTGAATGAGTTTCTTAGTTTTGAGTACACTTACGAAAGAAATATGAAAATAACTATAAGACTTACTGATATAGAATTCTTAGTTTGCAGTCAGTTCTGAGTGCTATTAGTAACTACATTCCAGTCCCTAAACCTAGTTACAGAAATGCGAATCAGACGCATTACGTATTCCACGACATAGCAGCTGCGTCTTTGAGACGCCAGCTATGGTCACTTCCCAACCCTCTGTAGGCTCACATCGGTTCGTCTTCTTCCTGTTGGTACTTTAACTGAGATTTGGCAACACGGTAAGGTATGTTTGGCAACTCTGTGATCGTCGAGTTACTTCCTGGTGTGCACGGAATTAAGCCTCAAAGTTCACTTGATTTCTCCTGTCATTTCCATTGAATAATCTGAGTTATTATCGCTGGAAGTGTAACAAATGATTGTAAATTTACGGTTTTCGGCCCAGGAAAGTCGTTGCACGTGGAAATCGCAACTAATCTCGTCATTTAAGTAGCTGTTTACGAGTTCTAGCCACTATTGGCCACATAAGAGGAAAGCAACACGCGTAGTTCTTCCTTAGCTCTGTGGTTACGGCCTAACCTATGAATAAGCAATCGTTACGGTACGCGTTCCAGTCTCCCGGAGAGAAACGTTTTTGTCCCTTCTGTGAAGGAGCTACAAGCAGCCATATCAAACTTCGATAAGGAAATCGCATGAAAATACTTTCAGCTCATAGTGCAATGGTGAAAAACTTATTATTCTACAGGAAAAACTTCTTTCTGCTACTGACAAGCAAATTTTGGCTTCCTAGGAATACATAACTTTATTTTATAAATGTCACAGTTGCATACTTCTTGAGAATGATACAGCATATCAATTGAGCACAGACTCAATCGAAATGTAAGTGAATAGTGTTTTACTAATTCGTGCCAATAGAGGCACACTCGTGTACAGATACTCAGTTTTATTAAAACAGACTTTCCTCATAAGGCTATCATGGGTAGTTTTATTTCATTTTTTATAGTGCAGTGCACAATTTCCGTAAGGTTTCTTTTAGTGTTGTTAAAACAATAGTAAACATGAGAGAGAAATTTATCATCAATGATATATGCAAATTCTCTGATATTATCTATAACAGTCTGACAATGCACATGCAGTTTATTGATTACATGCATTTAGAAAACTAGTTCTGAGTTAAAGCTTTCAAACAAGGTTTGAAGAAGAATAAAATGCCACCATCACGTGACAGGTAATGTAGAAAAGACTTTTATGGCGTATTTTGGCGCGATGCGCTCTCCCCATACATAATACAAAAGTCTCGAGATACATCTGCTGCCTGGCTGTCTATTAAACCTGAAAAGAACAAAAGTCACAGAAGTTAGCCGTTTTCGACACGCGACTATTTTGGGTTGAGAAGTGAAGGGGATTATGTTCAAAGTTCCATTAGATCGATAACTTCTGCAGATAGCAGATTTCCGTTTTAAAAAATGTAGCAGTGAACGTACTCACACTAACGTCTTATCTACAGTGCACGACGCTTACCATTATGCTACTAGCCGACACGCAGTTATGGCACCTCCAGAAGTCAATCACACTTCCTTCAGAACTTCCACATTCCACAGTGTTGTGAGATAATGCATATGACCGGATCTAGACTTCTGAGAGACAGACAGTTACAGCTTTTCTTTTGCACTTCACAACGTTTTCAACAAACAGATAGAGCAATAGAGTAGCTCAAGTGGAGAGGAACACTTCCTATTTAAATTTCTGCACCCTACGCTGTTGGCAATCCTGTGTAGGTGGCAGTTACGTGATTTTATTTCGGTGATCACAACATAGAGTCGAATGTATGCACTGGGTAACTGAGGCAGGTAGTTCATGGCGATTCGGTCAACCGAGTAAATGAATGTACTGAACATGCTGAAAACCACTACATGGAGCCTCTGTGTCAGAATTCTGATCCAGGGTGGCGCAATGGCGTTATGAGCAGACGATTTGGTGGTCTGTTAGATTGATAATAGGTTGATATACGTATGGTCTGGGTTTCTATTCCAACCTCTGCCGATGATTTTTCATAGGGAGGGACGGATTCTATTCTCTTCTGGCTACGCCAAGTGAAGAAGGTGTGGTCTGAAATTCCCATTAATCATGATATTCCGCCTCTACCAAGCAGACGTTAGGTTGAACCACAATAAAGTCAGGAGTGGCGACATGTAGAAACTCTATCACCAGTAACCTTTATTATACTAGTTATTTATTTCTAGTGACGAAACAAACCCTATGTAGGGTACAGGACGCTTATTCCATCTTTTATTTGAGCTTCTGTATGTCGATAAAATTGGTTCTGAACTGCGAATGCAACTCAGTCCGCCCTCAACGCGGACTTTGATCCCTTCGTGATAATACAGCTCGACTACAATTTGTAGTTGGTTCAAAACTGCAGATTTCTCAACATTTCCACATATTGCGCTCGAATGGGTTCGAATCCTGGCCCAGCACTAAAGTTTTCATTATGTATTATCGAGCTCTAGCATGAGAACACTTATCTGCTGGTAGATAATAATTTTGATTTTTAAAATATTTTCATTCGTTGTCAGCACTAACGATATCTGACGTTTTTGACTCCCAGTGTGACACAGAAACATTTGCGAGATAACTGTAAGTTCAAGGACGCTGGTGGAGAAAATTTCGGTAGCTGGCGTCTCTTTGTGTGTAGTCAACAACGATATGTGTGGGGTTCGATTCCCAGTCAGCACTGAACTCTTCGTCTAGTTCAAACATGCTCACATGTCGCTGCTGGTGTAACAAACCCATATTTAACGTTCGTTTTGCCTAGAATATAACAGCGATAGGTGTCGGGTTGGAGTCCTGGGAAGGAAAAAATTTATGTTTCGTCTCGTCAGTTCAGTTAAAACATCTAGCTACTGCCCAGAAAATCCAATATGCACAGTTGATTGTGCTTCGATAGCAATTTGATTAGGTTCTGGGTTCGAATCCCTGTCCAACACAAAACTTTACCTCACGGCACTTCAAGTAAGTTACATGTGAAGAAGCAATATTTACCATCTCTCGTAGTTCCGTAACAGGGACAATAGATGATGGATAGGAATTCCCGTCCGTTAAAAATGTTTATGTTATGTAATTTAAAGTTAATATTTGCAAACTGAAACTGTCCAAAATCGAGGTATATCACTCTCTGTATGCATAGTCAGGAACGATTGTTAGTTTCCGTCAGTCACGAAATGTTTGCCTAGTCTGCATGAGCTGGGTTTGAATCCATATGCAGAACGAGACGGTTCGTCGTGTCATTTGAAGTTCATACATATTCTCAACTAGCTGCTCGTGAATAACTTACATTTTTAATGTCTTTTTGTGTTAAATAATAAGTACGGTATGTTACTTTGAAGAGGAAATCATGAAAACGACGAACTTACTTCATGCGTTTCCTATCTGACATAATACTGAGACTCATGACATTTCAGGTATGTCATTTATTGTAATAAATGCGAGCTTACAAGCCGTAGTGACAGTCTTATCTGTGATAAGATATTCCCTGATATTTATAGTATCGTGGTATAGCTTTACATCTTCAGTTATTGCGATACAGAGCAGTTTTTTCTGGTGGTGACTTGGAACCATTTTCAATAGTCAAACGACTGTACCGAGGTGCGATTAGAGGACCTGCTAAACAGCTACGTTATGTGGGTTGCACGCAAATAAGGCGAAATGCAATTCAGGTCGTTCGTATACTTTTGAGCACGTCTGTACATGGGTATCACCAGATGGAAGCACAAGAAACCAAATATATCACGTACTCATAGGCAAAAGGCATGCATCAGATATTATGGAAGTTAGCAACTGCAGAGGGGCAGATGGAGACACAGACCACTCCTTAGTGCGAATTAGATATAGGCAGAAAATAGATTTAGTAAGAAACCAAAAGAATAAGATAAGAATGAAACACAATATACAAAGACTCCAAACGAAGAAAACACAGGAAGAACATAGGAAGAAACTAGAAGAGATATTGGAAACAGGGAGAAGCACAGGGAATGAAGGTAATGTGAAAACTAAATGGGAGTCGTTGAAAACTGCCTTTAGCGTAGCTGCAGAAGAGATACTGGGGACAGAAGAACGCAAAAGGGTGATTAAGTGATTCGACGAGGAATGCTTAACGGTAATGCACGAGAGAAATGAAGAGAGACGGAGAATGTTGGAGGGAACACGAGGTTAGCGGCAGAAGAATACAGAGAAAAAAAGGAAAAGAGCGGATAAGCTTTGTAGGATAAAGAAAATGCAGCATGAAACGAGAAGGATAGAGCAGCTGGACGAAATGGAAGCCAATAAAGAGATCAAAACGTTCTCTGAAAAAAAAAACAAGAGATTTGAGGAAAGATTTTCTATAAGGAAAAGGACGGAAATCTAATTAGAGATAAAAGAATGTCCTAGAAAGGTGGCAAAAGTATTTTACCGAACTGCTTGATGGGAAAGAAGGGGATAAAGGAGAAGGAACCGTGGTTGAGAATGAAAGGGAACAGAACTTAGAATTGGAATCAGAGTTAGATGTAGAGGACCTGGAAGACGAAGTAGTACCAGAGCTAGAAGAAGTGAAGAATGCTATAAAGAGCCAAAAAAATAATAAAGCAGCAGGAGAAGACGGCATAGAGGCCGAATTATTAAAATATGGGAGAAAGAAAATGGAGGAGGCAGTCCATGAATTGATAAAGGAAATATGGATAAAGGAGGTAATGCCTAAAGATTGGAACATGGAAATAATGGCGACAAGTCAGAATGTAGCAATAATCGTGGAATAACTCTCTTGGACGTGACACATAAGATATTTAGTAAAATTTTAGCCTCAATACTTGAAGGTATGATAGAAGGGATATTGGGGGACTATCAGGCTGGATTTAGGAGGAACAGATCCACGATGGATCAGATATTTTTATTAAGACAAGTGTTAGAGAAGTTTTATGAGTATGACAAGCAGCTGCATCAGTTGTACATTAATTTAAAGGAAGCGTACGACAGCCTACACAGGAAGAAAATTATACAGATCATGAAATAATTTACAATCACACTAAAACTGCTCAATTTAACAGAAATGACAATGAAAGAAACAGTGTGTAAAGTGAGAATAGAGCAAGAACTGTCTGGCGAATTCCAAGTACAGAGGGGGCTACGACAGGGAGATGTGATCTCTACAATGCTATTTAACTTAATTTAGCGGACACGTTACACCAGTTCAAAATCGAGAGTGTGAGGTATGTAATGTGTCTTCAATCCAACTCCAATAGTTGCTATTAATGGCCATGCAGATTCTTTACAAATAAAGCAAGGAGTCCCGCTGAAAATGATCTATCACTTGTACACTCATCTTAAAACTAAAGATACACAGTAGCTAATTAAATACACGAAGGAAGCTCATCTCATCCTCCTTCTTCTGTACACTAAAACTACTGTTGCGGAAAAGGCAACACTAACTACATGTTTAGGCAACTATGAAGTTCACTCATACTCTTACTTTTTCTATTACAATATAGGAAGTATAAGTGAGAAGCTTATAATTTACAGTTCCACAAGAATACTTATTATAGGATTGTAAGATAATTATGCAGCACTGTAAACGTACTTAAGTTGTCGAAGGCTGTTTGTCAAAACTATGTATAAATTACATAGTTCAATTTACATAAATTGAATGGGAAATTTAGAAATTTGTGGTAAGGTTTTATGGGACCAAACTGCTGAGGTCATCAGTCCCTAAGGTTATGCGATACTTAATCAAACTTTAAACTAACTTAAGCTAAGGACAACACACACACCCAAGCCCAAGGGAGGACTCAAACCTCTGACGGATGGGAGCCGCCCGGACCGTGACAAGACCCCTAAGACAACACGGCTAAATAAATTATTGATGCTGCACACATAGTATACTAGGAAACAACATTTCATGGAAGATACATATATATTAAAATCCAAAGAGAAGAAATAAAAACTTTGAGGTCCGCCGATGATATTGTAATTCTGTCAGAGACAGCAAAGGACTTAGAAGAGCAGTTGAACGGAATGGATAGTGTCTTCAAAGGAAAATATAAGATGAACATCAACAAAAGCAAAACGAGGATAATGGAATGTAGTCGAATTAAGTTGGGTGATGCTGAGGGAATTAGATTAGGAAATGAGACACGTAAAGGAGTTTTGCAATTTGGGAAGCTAAATAACTGATGATGGTGGAAGTAGAGAGAATATAAAATGTAGACAGGCAATGATAAGGAAAGCGTTTCTGAAGAAGAGAAATTTGTTAACATCGAGTATAGATTTAAGTGTCAGGAAGTCGTTTCTGAAAGTATTTGTATAGAGTGTAGCCATGTATGGAGGTGAAACATGGACGATAACTAGTTTGGACAAGAAGAGAATAGTAGCTTTCGAAATGTGGTGCTACAGAAGAATGCTGAAGATTAGATGGGTAGATCATATAACTAATGAGGAGGTATTGAATAGGATTGGGGAGAAGAGAAGTTTGTGGCACAACTTGACTAGAAGAAGGGATTGGTTGGTAGGACATGTTGTGAGGCATCAAGAAATCACCAATTTAGTATTGGAGGGCAGCGTGGAGGGTAAAAATCGTAGAGGGAGACCAAGAGATGAATACACTAAACAGATTCAGAAGGATGTAGGTTGCAGTAGGTACTGGGAGACGAAGAAGCTTGCACAGGATAGAGTAGTATGGAGAGCTGCATCAAACCAATCTCAGGACTGAAGACCACAACAGCAACAACCTATGTTGTAAGTGATGTCATAACAAAGCTCAGGTATAACTTGTATATAGTCAAAAGGGTGCATTTATGAATATGTAGGTGGAATCATCAGAAGAACTTATATAGTTACAAGCAATCGATTATTGCTACATCGTCCCTTTAGAGAAAAAAAAAACCAGATATTTCAGGCTAAATTTTTGTCTTAAAATAAAAGCAGCTTGTACTAGACTAACAAGAAAGATATCAACAGCATAAACAGCTACTCTAATGTAACTGAATATATTTTGGTGCTTGCGTTTGTGGACCACTGTAATAGCAATTAGGATCGTTTTTCTTTCATAAAACATGAAAAGTGGTTTAAGTCCTTGATCTCGAAACATATATTGGTATTATGTCTTCGGAGTCTTTCGCAGCGGCATTACTAAATAAAATCTTCTCGGGGTCAAGCCACGTCCATTCAAATAAAATTCTTGAGCTTTCGATGGCTGGCTCCGCCATCGTCGTCAGGAGAAAAATTACTGCCTGCCGGGTATGGATTTTTTTCCCATCATTGTGATTTCATTCCCCAGCCCCATATGGGCAGGGGAGGGCTATCAGCGGCACAATCCACCGCTCTTCAGCCGAGTGATGCATTTAATAAAAAGATTAAAATGATACATGTAACAGGCGATAAAAAGGGAGACATAAGAACATAATAAGGGGAGACAGTAGGGGTTAAAATATACATATACATGGAGACGTCCACTGTGGGACAGTTAAAAAAGTCCACCTAAAGATAAAAAAACACAGTTGGCAATGCATTGTACTGAAGTCACGTACATAAGTTAAAGGTTGGCCACTGTAAAACCACTCTACGAGATGGAGCACGCACGACAAGGAGTAAAAACTGCCGGGAAAGACGCAGATGGCACCATCTCCCGCTTACATACACTACTGGCCATTAAAATTGCTACACCAAGAAGAAATGCAGATGATAAACGGGTATTCATTGGACAAATATATTATACTAGAACTAACATGTAATTACATTTTCACGCAATTTGGGTGCATAGATCCTGATAAATCAATACCCACAACAACCTCTTCTGGCTGTAATAACGGCCTTGATATGCCTGGCCATTGAGTCAAACAGAACTTGGATGGCATGTACTTGTACAGTTACCCATGTAGCTTCAACACGATACCACAGTTCATCAAGAGTAGTGAGTGGCGTATTGTGACAAGCCAGTTGCTCGGCCACCATCGACCAGACGTTTTCAATTGGTGAGAGATGTGGAGAATGTGCTGGCCAGGGCAGCAGTCGAACATTTGCTGTATCCAGAAAGGTCCGTACAGGATCTGCAACATAAGGTTGTGCACTATCCTGCTGAAATGTAGGGTTTCGCAGGGATTGAATGAAGGGTAGAGCCATTGGTCGTTGTTGTTGTTGTAATGGTCTTCAGTCCTGAGATTGGTTTGATGCAGCTCTCCATGCTACTCTATCCTGTGCAAGCTTCTTCATCTCCCAGTACCTACTGCAACCTACATCCTTCTGAATCTGCTTAGTGTATTCATCTCTTGGTCTCCCCCTACGATTTTTACCCTCCACGCTGCCCTCCAATACTAAATTGGTGATCCCTTGATGCCTCAGAACATGTCCTACCAACCGATCCCTTCTTCTGGTCTAGTTGTGCCACAAACTTCTCTTCTCCCCAATCCTATACAATACTTCCTCATTAGTTATGTGATCTACCCATCTATTCTTCAGCATTCTTCTGTAGCACCACATTTCGAAAGCTTCTATTCTCTTCTTATCCAAACAATTTACCGTCCATGTTTCACTTCCATACATGGCTACACTCCATACAAATACTTTCAGAAATGACATACTGACACTTGTATCTATACTCGATGTTAACAAACTTCTCTTCTTCAGAAACGCTTTCCTTGCCATTGCCAGTCTACATTTTATATCCTCCCTCCTTTGAACATCATCAGTTATTTTGCTCCCCATATAGCAAAACTCCTTTACTACTTTAAGTGTCTCATTTCCTAATCTAATTCCCTCAGCATCACCCGACTTAATTCGACTACATTCCATTATCCTCGTTTTGCTTTTGTTGATGTTCTTCTTATATGCTCCCTTCAAAACACCATCCATTCCGTTCGACTGCTCTTCCAAGTCCTTTGCTGTCTCTGACAGAATTACAATGTCATCGGCGAACCTCAACGTTTTTATTTCTTCTCCATGGATTTTAATACCTATGCCGAATTTTTCTTTTGTTTCCTTTACTGCTTGCTCAATATACAGATTGAATAACATCGGGGAGAGGCTACAACCCTGTCTTACTCTCTTCTTAACCACTGCTTCCCTTTCATGTCCCTCGACTCTTATAACTGCCATCTGGTTTCTGTACAAATTGTAAATAGCCTTTCGCTCCCTGTATTTTACCCCTGTCACCTTTAGAATTTGAAAGAGAGTATTCCAGTCAACATTGTCAAAAGCTTTCTCTAAGTCTACAAATGCTAGAAACGTAGGTTTGCCTTTCCTTAATCTTTCTTCTAAGATAAGTCGTAAGGTCAGTATTGCCTCACGTGTTCCAGTATTTCTACGGAATCCAAACTGATCTTCCCCAAGGTCGGCTTCTACTAGTTTTTCCATTCGTCTGTAAAGAATTCGCGTTAGTATTTTGCAGCTGTGGCTTATTAAACTGATCGTTCGGTAATTTTCACATCTGTCAACACCTGCTTTCTTTGGGATTGGAATTATTATATTCTTCTTGAAGTCTGAGGGTATTTCGCCTGTTTCATACATCTTGCTCACCAGATGGTAGAGTTTTGTCAGGACTGGCTCTCCCAAGGCCGTCAGTAGTTCCAATGGAATGTTGTCTACTCCGGGGGCCTTGTTTCGACTCAGGTCTTTCAGTGTTCTGTCAAACTCTTCACGCAGTATCGTATCTCCCATTTCATCTTCATCTACATCCTCTTCCATTTCCATAATATTGTCCTCAAGTGCATCGCCCTTGTATAGACCCTCTATATACTCCTTCCACCTTCCTGCTTTCCCATCTTTGCTTAGAACTGGGTTTCCATCTGTGCTCTTGATGTTCATACAAGTGGTTCTCTTACCACCAAAGGTCTCTTTAATTTTCCTGTAGGCAGTATCTATCTTACCCCTAGTGAGATAAGCCTCTACATCCTCACATTTGTCCTCTAGCCATCCCTGCTTAGCCATTTTGCACTTCCTATCGATCTCATTTTTGAGACGTTTGTATTCCTTTTTGCCTGCTTCATTTACTGTATTTTTATATTTTCTCCTTTCATCAATTAAATTCAATATTTCTTCTGTTACCCAAGGATTTCTACTAGCCCTCGTCTTTTTACCTACTTGATCCTCTGCTGCCTTCACTACTTCAACCCTCAAAGCTATCCATTCTTCTTCTACTGTATTTCTTTCCCCCATTCCTGTCAATTGTTCCCTTATGCTCTCCCTGAAACTCTGTACAACCTCTGGTTCTTTCAGTTTATCCAGGTCCCATCTCCTTAAATTCCCACCTTTATGCAGTTTCTTCAGTTTTAATCTACAGGTCATAACCAATAGATTGTGGTCAGAGTCCACATCTGCCCCTGGAAATGTCTTACAATTTAAAACCTGGTTCCTAAATCTCTGTCTTACCATTATATAATCTATCTGATACCTTTTAGTATCTCCAGGGTTCTTCCATGTATACAACCTTCTATCATGATTCTTAAACCAAGTGTTAGCTATGATTAAGTTGTGCTCTGTGCAAAATTCTACCAGGCGGCTCCCTCTTTCATTTCTTAGCCCCAATCCATATTCACCTACTACGTTTCCTTCTCTCCCTTTTCCTACACTCGAATTCCAGTCACCCATGACTATTAAATTTTCGTCTCCCTTCACTATCTGAATAATTTCTTTTATTTCATCATATATTTCTTCATTTCTTCGTCATCTGCAGAGCTATTTGGCATATAAACTTGTACTACTGTAGTAGATGTGGGCTTCGTATCTATCTTGGCCACAATAATGCGTTCACTATGCTGTTTGTAGTAGCTTACCCGCACTCCTATTTTCCTATTCATTATTAAACCTACTCCTGCATTACCCCTATTTGACTTTGTGTTTATAACCCTGTAGTCACCTGACCAGAAGTCTTGTTCCTCCTGCCACCGAACTTCACTAATTCCCACTATATCTAACTTTAACCTATCCATTTCCCTTTTTAAATTTTCTAACCTACCTGCCCGATTAAGGGATCTGACATTCCACGCTCCGATCTGTAGAACGCCAGTTTTCTTTCTCGTGATAACGACATCCTCTTGAGTAGTCCCCGCCCGGAGATCCGAATGGGGGACTATTTTACCTCCGGAATATTTTACCCAAGAGGACGCCATCATCATTTAATCATACAGTAAAGCTGCATGCCCTCGGGAAAAATTACGGCCGTAGTTTCCCCTTGCTTTCAGCCGTTCGCAGTACCAGCACAGCAAGGCCGTTTTGGTTATTGTTACAAGGCCAGATCAGTCAATCATCCAGACTGTTGCCCTTGCAACTACTGAAAAGGCTGCTGCCCCTCTTCAGGAACCACACGTTTGTCTGGACTCTCAACAGATACCCCTCCATTGTGGTTGTACCTACGGTACGGCTATCTGTATCGCTGAGGCACGCAAGCCTCCCCACCAACGGCAAGGTCCATGGTTCATGGGGGGGGGGGGCATTGGTCGTAACACATCTGAAATGTAGCGACCACTGTTCAAAGTGCCGTCAGTGCGAACAAGAGGTGACCGAGACATGTAACCAATGGCACCCCATACCATCACGCCGGGTGATACGCCAGTATGGGGATGACGAATACATGCTTCCAATGTGCGTTCACTGCGATGTGGCCAAACACGGATGCGACCATCATGATGCTGTAATAAGAACCTGGATATATCCGAAAAAGTGACGTTTTGCCATTCGTGAACCCAGGTTCGTCGTTGAGTACACCATCGCAGGCGCTCCTGTCTGTGATGCAGCGTCAAGGGCAACCGCAGCCATGATCTCTGAGCTGATAGTCCATGCTGCTGCAAATGTCGTCGGACTGTTCGTGTAGATGGTTGTTGTCTTGCAAACGTCCCCATCTGTTGACTCAGGAATCGAGACGTGGCTGCACGATCCGTTACAGCCACGAGGATAAGATGCCTGTCATCTCGACTGCTGGTGATACGAGGCCGTTAGGATCCAGCAAGGCGTTCCGTATTACCCTACTGAACCCACCGATTCTATATTCTGCTAACAGTCATTGGATCTCGACCAACGCGAGCAGCAATGTCACGATAAACCGCAATCGCGATGGGCTACAATCCAACCTTTATCAAAGTCGGAAACGTGATGGTACGCATTTCCCCTCCTTACACGATGTATCACAACAACGTTTCACCAGGCAACGCCGCTGAACTGCTGTTTGTGTATGAGAAATCGGTTGGAAACTTTCCTCATGTCAGCAAGTTGTAGGTGTCGCCACCGGCGCCAACCTTGTCTGAATGTTCTGAAAAGCTAATCATTTGCATATCACAGCATCTTCTTCCAGTCGGTTAAATTTCGCGTCTGTAGCACGTCATCTTCGTGGTGTAGCAATTTTAATGGCCAGTAGTGTACCTACGATTACGGCCGTTGGCACCAGTCAGAGAGGGCCGAAATGACCCGTGCGCGGAAGGTGAGTTGGGGCACAAAATACAGTTTGGGAACACGTGAGTCTTGGCTAATGCGTCAACATACTGGGACTCCATTATAAAAGAGGCGTCTGGGATTAGAATGAATAGCAACAATTTCAACATGAGGCCAGAGTTACACACTGAGTAGGTCTTGGGGGGCGGGCTTTGGATGTCGAATGGAAGCAACGACGGATGCTTAACGTTTGTAGGGAGGCGGACGTGGCAGTTTCCAGTTTCAAACGCGGCGCCAGCCCCTCGCGCAACCTGACGTCACTCGGTCCCACGGCGGGCTGGAGCTGCTATGAGCTGCCCAACTCACCTACCGCGCACGCGCCGTTTCGGCCCCCTTTGTTTGATGCCAGCGGCCGTAATCGTAGGTATGTAAGTGAGAAGTTCAAGTGGTTCAAATGGCTCTGCGCACTATGGGACTTAACTTCTGAGGTCATCAGTTCCCTAGAACTTAGAACTACTTAAACCTAACTAACCTAAGGACATCACACACACCCATGCCCGAGGCAGGATTCGAACCTGCGACAGTAGGGGTCGCGCGGTTCCGCCCACCCCGGCCGGCAAGTAGGAGGTAGTGCTCGCCCCTCCAGTCAGCAGTTTTATACCTGAAGATGATGGCGGAAATAGTCATCGAAATCTCAAGAATTTTATTCGAATTGTAATGGCTTCAAAACCGAGAAGATTTTATTTTTGTATTAAAACAGCATTCTAATTTAGCTTCAAGACAGTCACGACACCATAGCATTTTGTAAACCATACTTATTGGCATATTTGGCCCTATTTTCTAGATCAGAATCAAATAATCAATATTCACTTTTTATCTTGCACGGTTTGAATATTCCTAATCTGACATCTCTCATTTCCTTCTCTGTTGCCCACAGACGTTTTCAAGAACTGTAGCTACATTAATTTCTAATATCCACAGTCGGTAATTTAGATGGAAAAAAGAGAGACGACAGTTATGTGTACTGTAAGGCATTCAGAGCAACATCGACATTACTCCGTTATACACACCTAACAAACACACGAACACACACAAACACACACACACACACACACACACACACACACACAAGCGCGCGCGTGCGTGCGCGTTCCTTCGCGCTCGTGCTGGGTAGTCATATACTCAAAAAGTATTTGCACAACATTTTTCTAACAACAGTACAGAATTTGCAGTGACGCTATTTTTAAACACAGTAAGCCAGTAAGCCTGATTTTCAAAGTACTTGGTCCATCTCCGCCCAAGCTTCCCAGTCACTTAAGCTGACTGTTACTGTTGACCCTATTTTTAAAAACTGGTCCTTGTGTGATCCATAAATCTGCGAATGTGACTTCTTCTGCAGAGGGTTGTGGCTCGAAGTTCTTTTCAGTTGGAGATCCGGTGTTTCCCATTCCGTGTTCTGGTATTTGCGCTCTGGTTCAATGTAATGAATCATCTCCAGTGATGATTCGTTTGGAAACATTTCAGCGGCATAAGCATGATAGTCCAGTAGCTCACGACAGATTCTCATAGGATTCCACTTGCGCTTTTCATCGAATTCTTCCGGTACCTAGACTTTACGAGAGCTGACGCTGTTGTGGATCCCGTCACATGCAGAACCATGATTATTGTGTATCTGGATTGTCACTTCATCGACAGTCAGACTTCGTTAATTCAGAGTAGGGACACAGACTTACTTACATCATTAGTGGATATAATTGGACATCTTGTCTTCTCCTCGTTCTTCAGCCACTTTTGAATCGTTTAGTTCACTGGTAAACATGTTGCTGTGGTAAAATATTGCCCCTGTATTGTGCTGAAAGTCTTCTGTGGATAGCAGCTCTTGATACACCGGACCAGAACGTTCTTCTTCAATTGCGCAGACGGTGACTGGCGCAGTCATTTAGCCGCACGCTTCGCGAGAGAGCAAAGCGAACTAGTGTGACAAAGCTGAAACATACAGCGATACGCCGGCCGGTGTGGCCAAGCGGTTCTAGGCGCTACAGTCTGGAACCGTGTGACCGCTACGGTCACAGGTTCGAATCCTGCCTCGGGCATGGATGTGTGTGATGTCCTTAGGTTAGTTAGGTTTAAGTAGTTCTAAGTTCTAGGGGACTGATGACCTCAGATGTTAACTCCCATAGAGCGCAGATCCATTTGAAACATTTGAACCATACAGCGATAGAAGAAAAGGGTGTTATCTTGTGGATGGAGAACACACTAAGCTGTTCTGAACGTCTAAAGGTGATTAAAACGGAAGTTCAGATGCTTATTGACCTACCCTCGTATTTGTCACGAACGCATCGCCCAGAAACAAAATAAAAATAGCTACAATACCCCGTTTCCGAATACGGTTTTGGGAATCTTCTCTTACATGTAAAGCATATGCTGGAAATGGAAATTCACTCCCAAATATTCCCTCCTGGAACGCTGCCTGCTACACTAATAGCTCGATTGGCATTTGCTAGACAAGAAATTGCTCTACTTGGGCCGGATTTCAAAAAGTGGATAAAAAACTTCAAAAAAAAGTTATCAAGGAGACACGCAGATACAGTGCAGTACATTTCGAACAAGTTACTGCCTTCATACTTTTATAAAAGACAGTTGCTACCTCAAATTTATCGTCTTGATTCTTGAACATTCCATGGTTTTCTTACCCAAATTTTTTCTTTCCAGCCGGCCGGAGTGGACGTGCGGTTCTAGGCGCTACAGTCTGGAACCGAGCGACCGCTACGGTCGCAGGTTCGAATCCTGCCTCGGGAATGGATGTGTGTGATGTCCTTAGGTTAGTTAGGTTTAATTAGTTCTAAGTTCTAGGCGACTGATGACCTTAGAAGTTAAGTCGCATAGTGCTCAGAGCCATTTTTTTTCTTTCCATTCGGGTTTGTAAACGTCCGAAACATTTTCTTTTGTGAAGGGATGCGATTTTTCTGCTTCTCAATCTCTTTCTAAGGATGTTCATTGGATTTTCTTTCCATCCATCTGATTTTCGTTGTTGTTGTTGTTGTTGCTGTTGTTGTCTTTTCTCTTCAGACCAGAAAACTGATCTGATGCAGTAGGACTTAGCAGGCCAATAATTCTATGATATCCACGTCTGTCACCACCTGCTTTCTTTATATTTGGAATTATTACTTTCTTTTTGAAGTCTGACGATATTTCGCGTATCATACATCTTGTACACCAAGTGGAATAGTTTTGTCATGATGAGAGAATGTAGTCTACTCTGAAGGGGGGGGGAGGGGCTAATTTCGACTTAGCCTTGTCAAAAAGGGCCTTTCCATCTTGTATAAGCACTTTCTGCCTGTCTTCAATAGTGTTCAGATTTTACAAATATACAGGAGCAATCTCCTGGTGAATGCATCGACAAACTGCTTTTACTTTTCTGAACTTGTTCACTGATAGTTTACTCCTCTCCTTGAATGCTCGTTTTGCTATTGCAATTTTTTCCTAGTCTCCATGTTGGATCTGCTGTCTTGCATCATTAAGGTGCTTAAATAACAAACTTCATCAACTATTCTATTTTAACAGCACTTCTTAGGTCACTACTAAAAGGGTAGCACGAAATGAACTGTTCATTGGCGGTTCAAAAATTTACTACTCTATTTCTTTCAGTTTAGATACTATACGATACTTTCATGTTTGATTTGGTTACTGTTATTGTACTAATTTTATGTTCATATTTTTATCAAAATTTTTGTAAATTTAGGATATACATTTGCACATATTTCTCACTAAATTACGTGTGATTGGATGTACTTCTTGTTATATTGATCTATAGTGATGAGATCCTCAAAGGTCTAGAAAATGTCATTAAACAAGAAAAAAATCCATATTTACAAAAAAAAAAAAATGGAGACATAGTACCTAAATCAAATGGTCCTCATGGAAGTGGAATAATTTTACAAAATTTAAACATATTTTCATTTGAATGGCAGTAATAAACTTCTCACATAACATCTAAATGAGAAATGCACTGGTTTGTATTTAATTTTTAGGCTATTACAGCCACGTATCTTTAAAGAGAAAACTATATTACAATGCTTCCTTACAATGATATTATTACTGCATTGCAGATGTAAATGTGTCAAATATTACGAAATACTCGCATTATTTGATATTATTACTAATATACATGCATCAGTCGGTTATACTGGGAAACTCCTTAATGGAGTGGAAATATTTGGCTAACAATAAATCCTTTTGGGCTCCTCTTACACTGAACTTTATTAGTAGTTAAAAGTTTTATGGCTGCTGCCGAGATTGTGAGTAATGGACACGTTTCTGAATAAAAGCATAAATGACTTCAAATCTTAGTGAAGATTATTCTTACTTCTAGTACTGAGTCCATGAAGTGAGTTTTGATTTGAAAAAGAAATACGTTATTACAAAAAGTACAATTTCAGTCTTCAGACCGCTTTCATTTATTTGTAAATAATCGGATTCGGGCAAACTGCCCATCTTCAAAATTGTTACACAAAATTAAGTGGCAGTTGATTCAAAATTATGTTTACAAAGATTCAGATGACCATTCAGAAACGTATCACTCGCTACAGTTACAAAGTAACTTGTCAGTTACGGAACTGGAAGTTCACTGTCATAATTGAAAACACTCTAGCCTGCTAAGATTTTACGTTATAGTTTCCAAGAAACCTAACTGGTGCAAACTTGTAGCGCTGAAAATGCCCTATATTAGCGGAAAGTTGATTGACATACAGAAAATGTTCCTCAGCATGTCAATATGAATAATGTATTTAAAAAAATTGAAAAGAAATTTAAACCCCCCCCCCTCCCCGCTGCTGCTGTTGCTTGGCAGAGCGTCCTGTGCCATCGGCAATAACTCTATAAAATGTCTTTGTAGATTTCGAAAAAAATTCCTATGCGTGAAATCACTTTGCTCATAAACCAGTTTTTCTGGGTTTTTCATTTCATAGGCGTAAATTTCCAGTTCTCCAGCACATTTAAATATAAACATTTCGGAGCTGTGAAGCACCTCCGTTTGTTCACTTATTGCGCTAACGTTGTATTTACTATCTTCCACATGCACTCCAAATGTTGTTCAATTATTGTGATCAAAGTGTTATTCGTATCAGACTTCAAAATGTTGCCCAGTCTGTCCTATACAGGGTGAGACAGCTGAGACAGGCCACCCTAAATACATCCAGAACGAGAAGAATATATCAAGGTGTGGTTTTCGCCAAATTATAGCGGGCAATATGGCGAATTTTCTGACATTCACAAGTAATTTTTATGATTTATTGTCGCTTAATCATGACGCTAATTTTGTGTTTTTCTAATAGAACTAAAAATTTTTTCCTCTGACATTTGAAAGACTCTTCTGAGAGAACTTAAACGACATAACATGTATGGGTCATGATCAAACAGTATCAAGATAACCGCGCCACAAAGCACTGCCCCACCGTCAGGAGCAGAGATTCCACAAATTTCTGCCGTATTGTACTTAATGTAGGCAAACACGTCACCGAGGTGTGGTTCTGATGTTTACCCGTGCGCATCAATCTATGTTGTGCTGTTGCAGCAATCAGATAACTTGCTCGTAAAGGTAATGAGACCCTCAAAGTGTATACGACAGTCGATAAAGTGAATATCGTGTATGACGAAAGTCGTCAAACTACTAGAGCATCGGTGCGGTTATTTGCTGAAGAGTATTCAGATCGTGCCAGGCTCTCTCGATCTGTCTTTGTAAACATTTTTAAAAAGTTCTAGAAACTGGATGTGTGGAAAATAAAGTCAACCAAGGAAAAAGAAGAGTAACTGCTGAAAGAAATGAAACTAACATCTTAGCATCAGTAAAACACAATGCAAATGTCACTAAGAGGCATCTCTGAAGTACGAGAAGGGTAAACGAAACGAATCTTCTGCAAACAGCACATTCCATCGAATTTAACAGTCTTCACATTTCGCTGCATCTACAGCTTCATGGCGATGACTTACAAAATCGGTTAAAGTTCTCCGAATGTTATTACCGAAAAGTGCAAGTTGATGCGGCGTATCTAATCAAAGTTTTGTTCAATGAAAAAGTATCGTTTACAAACCATGCGTTAAGTCAATCTTCGCAATATTCCCAAATCGTCAACTGAAAATTTACACTGGTTCAAAGAAGTGGATAAAAACAACGATCTTAATCTATCAACGTTTGGTGCATGTTTTTCAAGACACTCATCAATGGTCCCTGTTTCATTGATAGGAATCTAGATACACTTAAGTATCTCGAATTCGTAAGATATGCTGGTGCTGCAGTTATTGGAAGACATCCCAATGCACATAAGGCAATCACTGTGGTACGAAAGCGACGGATGTCCCTCCCCTTTTGCACGTGGAATAACAAACACTCTTAAGAGAACGTTTGGAGAGCATTGCAACTGTCGTTCAGGAAACGCAAAATAATCGGCATGCTCACCAAACCTACTAATTCTATACTTTTATCTTTGGTGAAAATTAAAACAAGATGTCTACTAGAAAATGTCGACGATTCCAAAAAGCATTAAATGCCTTGTAACACGGGTCCGTCCTGCCATTAACTCATCATGAATTTCAGTGTGCAGTATGTCTTCACCAAAATCACTTCATAGCGTATTAATGCTGAAGGAGAACATTTTGAACTCTTGCTATGATGGTCGTGAAAAATGACACACGAACTACACCTGAGTTACATGCTTGCATACATTCCGTATAATAGGGCAGATATTTGTGTAACCTCTGCTCCTGACGGCGAGGAAAGTGGTTCGCGGTGCGGTTATCTCGATGCTATTTGATCAAGTACCACACATCTTATGTCATTGAAGCCCACTTACAAGCTTCTTGCAAATTCCATAGGAAACGTGCACAGTTCTGTTAGAAGAAAACAAAGTAATTCAGCAACTATAAACGATAAAATACTTCAGAAAATTCGCCACATTGTCCTCCATAGCTTGGAGGAAACCATTCTTGTCATATTTACTCATTTTGTATATATCTGGAATGGCCTCTCTCAGCTACCTCACCCTGTCAAATACTTATTGCAGCCCGCACATTGAATTTCGTTTACAGAGCTGTCCTCCCCCCACCCCCAACCCTCCTCCCACCTCACCCCATGAACCACGGACATTGCCATCGGTGGGGTGGTTTGCGTGCCTCAGCGGTTGCAGGTGCAACCACAATGGAGGGGTATCTGTTGAGGGGCCAGACAAACGTATGGTTCCTGAAGAGGGGCAGCTGCCTTTTCAGTATCTGCAGGGGCAGTGGTCTGGGTGCTTTATTGATCTGGTCTTGTAACATCAACCAGTATGGCCTTGCTATGTTGGTACTGAGAACGTCTGAAAGCAAGGGGAAGCTACAGTCATAATTTCTTCCCTGGGCATGGCGCTCCACTGCGTGGTTGAATGATGATGGTGTTCTCTTGGGTAAAATACTCTGCATGTAAAATGGTCGTCCATTCAGGTCTCTGCCAGGGACTGCTGAGGATGTAGTCATCCTCTTGAGACAGAGAAGTTGCTGTCCATGCATCAGCACGGCTTTAAAACGCATCGCTCCTGCGAAACACAACTCTCCCTTTTTTCACATGATGTCTTGCGAACCATGGATGAAGGGTATCATACGGATGCCATATTCCTTGACTTCCGGAAAGCGTTTAACTCGGTGCCCCACTGCAGACTCCTAACTAAGGTACGAGCATATGGGATTGGTTCCAAGGTATGTGAATGGCTCGAAGACTTCTTAAGTAATAGAACCCAGTACGTTGTCCTCGATGGTGAGTGTTCATCGGAGGTGAGGGTATCATCTGGAGTGCCCCAGGGAAGTGTAGTAGGTCTGCTGTTGTTTCCTATCTACATAAATGATCTTTTGGATAGGGTGGATAGCAATGTGCGGCTGTTTGCTGATGATGCTGTGGTGTACGGGAAGGTGCAGAGTTGAGTGACTGTAGGAGGATACAAGATGACTTGGACAGGATTTGTGATTGGTGTAAAGAATGGCAGCTAACTCTAAATATAGATAAATGTAAATTAATGCAGATGAATAAGAAAGAGAATCCTGTAATGTTTGAATACTCGATTAGTAGTGTAGCGCTTGACACAGTCACATCGATTAAATATTTGGGCGTAACACTGCAGAGCGATATGAAGTGGGACAAGCATGTAATGGCAGTTGTGGGGAAGGTGGATAGTCGTCTTCAGTTCATTGGTAGAATTTTGGGAAGATGTGGTTCATCTGTAAAGGAGACCGCTTATAAAACACTAATACAACCTATTTTTGAGTACTGCTCGAGCGTTTGGGATCCCTATCAGGTCGGATTGTGGGAGGACATAGAAGCAATTCAGAGGCGGGCTGCTAGATTTGTTACTGGTAGGTTTGATCATCAAGCGAGTGTTACGGAAATGCTTCAGGAACTCGGGTGGGGAGTCTCTAGAGGAAAGGAGGCGTTCTTTTTGTGATTCGCTACTGAGGAAATTTAGAGAACCAGCATTTGAGGCTGACTGCAGTACAATTTTACTGCCGCCAACTTACATTTCGCGGAAAGACCCCACAGATAAGATAAGAGAGATTAGAGCTCGTACAGAGACATATAGGCAGTCATTTTTTCCTCGTTCTGTTTGGGAGTGGAACAGGGAGAGAAGATGCTAGTTGTGGTACGAGGTACCCTCCACCACGCACCGTATGGTGGATTGCGGAGTATGTATGTAGATGTAGATGTAGATGTAGATGTAGATGTAGGAGAACAGGAGAAACAAAACTGTCGTTCTACGAATCGGAGCGTGGAATTTTGCAACAGAGCATGATTTAATCATCGCTAACACTTGGTTGCAGAAGCATGATAGAAGGCTGTATTTGTGGATGAGGCCTGGTGACACCAGAAGTATTCAGACTGATTATACACTGAACCGCCAAAGAAACCGGTATAAACATGCGAATTCAAACACAGAGATATGTAAACAGGAAGAATACAGCACAGCAGTCGGTAACACCGATATAAGACAAGTGCTGGTGCAGCTGTTAGATCGGTTACTGCTAGGTTATCATGTTTAAGTGAGTTTGAACGTGGTGTTATAGCCGGCGCACGGGTGATGGGACACAGCATCTCCGAGGTAGCGATGAAGTGGAGATTTTCCTGTACGACCATTTCACGAATGTACCATGAGTATTAGGAATGCGGTAAAACATCAAATCTCCGATATCGCTGCGGCCGGATAAAGATCCCGCAAGAACGGGACCAACGATGACTCAAGTGAATAGTTCAACATGACAGAAGTGCAACCCTTCCGTAAATTGCTGCAGATTTCAGTGCTGGGCCATCAACAAGTGTCAGCGTGCGAACCGTTCAACGAAACATCATCGATTGGGCTTTTGGAGCAAAAGGTCCACTCATGTACCTTTGCTGTCTGCATGACACAAAACCTAATGCCTCGCCTGGACTCGACGACACCGACATTTGACAGTTGATGAGTGGAAACATGTTGCCTGGTCAGACGAGTCTCGTTTCAGATTGTATCGATCAGATGGACGTGTAAGGGTACGCAGACAACCTCATTAAACCATGGACCCTGCATGTCAGCAGGGGACTGTTCAAATTGGTGGAGGATCCGTAATGGAGTGTGCAGTTGGATTGATATGGGACCCCTCATACTTCTAGATACGACTCTGACTGGTGACAGGTACGTAAGCATACTGTGTGATCACCTACATCCATCTATGTCCATTGTGCATTCCAACGGACTTGGGTAATTCCAGGAGGACAATGTGACACCCCGCACGTCCAGAATGGCTACAGAGTGGCTCTAGGAACAGTCCTCTGAGTTTAAACACTTCCGCTGGCCTCCAAACTCCCCAGGCATGAACATTATTGAGCATATTTAGGATGCCTTGTAACACGCTTCAAACGTCCCCTTAAACGTCCCCTTAGAACAATTGTACATGACTGTCCTTAAACTGACACACAATATTTTTAGCGCAACGCAATCTGACTTTCAAAAATCCCTACGAAAGAACGGCCCTGACTAACATTAACCTATGCCTTTCACAAATCACTTACCTCACAAAAATCTTGGTTACTCGAACTAGCGCAATACAGCGAGCGCCACTACTGCCAGCTAAATAAAAGATTCCAACTACGGTAAGCACTAACTACTGATAGGCATAGTTAGCAAATGAAAGATTTTAATAGAGAACAAACAATGTATTTACCTTAATAATCATAATATATATAGCAGTTCATGCCATCCAGTATTACAAATTTCAAAACTCCGCCATTTCTCTCCCCACATCCACCACTGCTGGCGGATCACCTCCAACTGCGCAACGCTACGCGCTGTTCACATCCAGCTGCCGCTGCCCAACACTACAATGGCAGACAACAATGCAAACTAGCCACAGACTGCACACAGCACAGCCAGTGATTTTGATACAGAGAGCGCTACGTGGCGGCTGCGTTACCAATATAAGAAAACATAAACAGCCTACTTACATAGCCCCCATGCTCACCACAAAAAATTTTACAAATTGTTTTGGGCAGTGGCCAATAATGATTTGATAAAATTTTTCATAATTACAATAACAAAGATATCCAATGCACACACTTATTAATACAATGTTGGTCAAAAGCTAAAATTTTCTCACAGTCCATAAAGACAGTCCTGATCATTCATCACAGTAAAACTGTCGTTTCTTTTCTCAAAGTCTGAGCAGTAAAAGACAATGCACACGGAAGTAGCGGATTTCCATGCAGTCTTGAAGAAGTAGTGTTGTCCTTCCAACGGAAAGACAGTGCTGACTCTTGACATGCAGACAGGTAATGGGCCACAACAGAGGAAACCCACAGCAGTCATTCGACGTTTTGAAGAATATTGGTAGGTAGGTCATCACAGAGCAGACCCACTGTAGTCCTGGTAGAGATTATGGTATTGGTGGGCCACCAGAGATGCAGACCCACTGCAGTCCTTGTAGAAATAATGATATTGGTGGGCCATCAGAGATGCAGACCCACTGTAGTCCTTGTAGAGATGATGGTATTGGTGGGTCATCAAAGATGCAGACCCACTGTAGTCCTTGTAGAGACGGCCAACAGCCATCTGTTGCGACTGTGCAGGTGCACAATCACCATCGAAGAGTCTTGCAGAGAATATAGCAAGTCCATAAACCACCACTTGTGCACTCACAAAGTTTTTGGAATTGTCCTTAGAACCAGCAATGCTGTTATCCAGTCCCTTGCTGAATTATCAACACATGTGCAAACACTAATAGTCCCTGCTTCTCACATATTGTCCGTATACTATGACCAACAGAAACGTGTGCAGTGAAATGTAACTTACAAGTTACTTAATTTGATGAACTGGTGTCAATTACAATTTTATAACATAAAAATACAATAACAAAGGTACAAAATACATCATTGAAGAACATAACAATAAAGATAACATTTGTGGTACAGGCTTTACAAAGAATCGAACTAACATATACATCAGTGTTACAGGAATTATGACATAAGTAAATACATAAAAGATCAGAATAAATTTTGAAACATCATCTTCACACATGAGCATGAAAACAAAACAGAATAAATAATGTCTAAGCATATTTACAAGGTAAATAACATATTATTAATGCCAATTATATTTGAGGATAACAGTATTCCTCATCATAGTGAATGTAGCTTAGTATTAGAAGAAGAAAAAAATTCTATGAAACTACACAGAGACAGGAAGAAAACAAATACACAAGGGTACACAAACACATAGTGGGATAACACAAAAGGAAAGGACAGGGTTCGTTTTCAGTGTAACATTTGGTACTGCAGTCCAACCCAAAACTTCATTCCATATATCTTTCGACTTATTTCGATATTTGCTCCAGCCAAAAAATCCTATCCAAGCATGCTTTCTGTATTTTTATCGTATAACCTCTCAGTGCATTTCTTCAAATTCATCGCAACTCATTCTCTTATAGGCTACCCCCTCTTAAGCTAACTTAAATCTACTGAGCTCAGATGCTGAACTAAGGGACAAGGCAATGCAGCAGCACAAAACAATTAACTCGAACAGCAATGACAAAAAAATTCAAATTGGCAAAGTAAGCAACAATATTACAACTAATATAAGGCAATGAGCAGCAAACAAGAAAAATAAATCGGTAGTAAACTGGCTTAGCAGAGTAACACAAAGTCAAATTCAGTAACACTATGCCTGGCAAACAGCAGCAGCAAATGAAATAACTTATATCTAAACATGACATAGCTCAAGCAGAAAAAAATATTACAGTAAAAATGGCCATGTTTAATACCTATGTCACATCTTAACACTAGGGTGATGCATCACGAGAACTTACACTAGCAGATAAGTTACCAAATCATAAAAAAAATTATTTATGCAGTTCCTGTGAAGGGAAATGTCTATTTATGTGCCCTCGTTTTCTTGGAAGTAGATCATAAATTTATAATTGACTGTATCTGTAGGCATAAAATAACTATATTAGTACATCTATTAAATTTTATTTTAACCAATGCTGTAGTGCAGCTAGAAACTAGATATTAAACAAAATAGGCAAAACAATGCGTGAAACGTCATTCACTAGCCATATGGCATTTCATAATGCAGTAAACCATCTTTCTACTAGCAAGACAATAGACATGAAATGTTTCTCATCATTTCATTGCAGTAAATATCATAAATTAAGAACTCTGCAGTGTAATCATGTTTTCAAGTTTGAGGGTGTCGTATTTACGATGCTTTCTGCAAAGGAATGTCAATAGCGAGGATAATGGCCTCCCTTTTTTTTTTTACCTGTGCCTCTGAAAAGGCACACGCTAATGGCTTTTTCTCCAGCAGTCTGACACAGCTGGGTGCCCACAACGTATTACGTGCAGGTGGTCACTTAACTTTCTTACGGAAATATTTACGACAGCAGTTTCCGCTACAGTGACAGTCTCATATACAAAATTTCACAGGTCGAGAATTAGCGTTGCAAATGTGTAGAAGCAAAATCTTATGCATATAGCAGTGTCCAAAAAATTTTCGCCGGCATTGTGATACATTCACGTATTTACACACATTTCATAACTCTTAAAGTACGATTCTTGGTTTCCAACATCCTTTTTCACAAGTCAGAGTCCCTAACCACTATTCATTACTCCTTACCTTATTACACATATATATATATATATTCGTCGACACGTCAATCTTGCGACGACACTTAAATATTTCATCGTAATAAGTACATAGCATAATCAAATTCCTCATATAGCATCAGCTTATTGATCGTAAACATACCCCAACAGCATAATACACATAGTCATCGTAATAATAACCTCATAACACCTCAGTCAACTCTCAAAATCGTCGTAGCTTCCTCCAATAATTTCAAAACCTAAAAAAATTCTCTGCTCATGTCAAAAGTGTCATCTGCCTCAAACGTACTTTAAAAATCATGATCCCATACCAAATGCATCATTCAAAGCTCTCGTAGTATCACAATGGTTCCGAAAAAATATGAACAGTTCACAAAGTACAAACAAAATACAATTTCGTAAGTGTGAAATTATCCAACGGTGTAATTACGTAAACATCTGTCACTGCCGTAGTAAAAAAGTTTGTCTCTCTCAGTTAAATGATCAGATAGCTATGTAATTTATGTGTTAGAGGAATATGGTACCGATGTGTAAAGTTGTATAAGCAAATACCATATTAGCTAGGGCTCCTTGTGCTTGCCAAACACATGATACACAAAGTAAGCGTGTACCCCCCTGAGGATGAATGTAATTATACCCTCAGGTGTTACAGATTACAAGATTGGAATGAAATGTATTACGGAAAACCTTTGTATCATTGTACTTCAAATATCTTTAAAAATAAATGATTTAAGTACAAAATTAATCACTCAAATACGTGTCCTGTAGCACTAAATGTGCGTCTTGCTGTAAGATAATCTCTGTGGAAGTGTCGTAGTTATTGTCCTCCGAAAGCTAAGTTCTGCAGAAGTCAATGTACTTACCTCATGATAAACAAAAGTGAAATGCTTTGCGTATAGATATCTTAGTTATTACGCTTATTGCTGTGATGAAGAAAGTACTGTGCTGTAACGTATTGTTGTGCTGTGGAAAAGGCTGTCTCATTGTAGCTATACCACAAAAGTTACTACTAAAACATGGTTTACTTTCCAGAATAATTCAGAAAAACTGTGCAGATATAAAACAGAAACACCGCAAAAGCAACATTGTAAATTGTCACTCATTAGTAGTGTCGTGATAAAATCGTGTAGCTGTCACATAAACTAACCACTGTCTCATCTGGTACCTCACAGAAAGTACTTTAAATCCAGAACGTATTTTCAAGTAAACCAAAATGTTGCATTAGAATCTCATTAGCAGTACCAGTATATGTTCTAAGTATGTGAGCCTTATAGTCATTACGTAATCGTGCAACTAACAAGCAAGAATGTACACACACAATAACACTGTGTCGTCTATTCGCAATAATGATGCATTCGTAATTTCTGTTTAAATAAGTTCTCTTGGTTCTTGACTGGATATTTAACTTCAAACATTGTTGCATGGTAACAGTTTCTAAAGCATACTAGTAATGTGAAGTGAAAAGTTATATAGCAAAGACAGATTGTCTTTCAATAAACGGTTTTACATGTGAAATGTGGTGTAACCCTTTGCTCTTCCTAGTATGCAGAGTTTCAACTTTAACGCAATTATCATGTGGTATACGTTGGTAAAGAATACTGGAATTTTTCTCAAGGTTAGCGTCTATGTTATTTTTCCCTGAGCCAGCGGGCGCACGTGGCTGCCTGCGGTGCGAGTCATTGTCTGTTTCTTTGTTGGCGCGCGTCGTTACTGGGATTAGAAGACCTAACTTCTACAAATTCGCCTTGCCCAGAGGGCCCTGCTCTGTTTGAAGCTCGCCAGTTCTGATGAAATTCAGGTCTGTTGTTATGTCGGTAGTCGACATAGTTTCTTGTTTGTCGGTCATGTGGTGGAGAATTTCTCCCGGAATCGTAACTGCGCGCTGAACTGTTGCATCTGAAGTTATTCTGTCTCCCTTGATAATAATTGTTTTTGTTCCCATATTGTCTGTTTCTATGGTAATCTCTGTCATATTCATTACTACGGAAATGCGATCTTTCTCTGTAACTATTATTACTCTGCCAATGGTTGTCACATGGGTGGTGTCTGTTTTGACACGATTTGCGTTGTAAGAATAGCCTTGTCGTGTCCAGTTATTATTTCTGTCATCGCGGAACTGTGACGGATGTGACCTGTAATTGTTGTGTTCCTGTTTTCGCGTTCCGCGATTGTCAGTGTCAATTTCAAGTTCTTGTAAGAGTCCCTGAAAAGCTTCAATGTCGTCTTTGCAACGTCCTGCCAAAATCATATGCCGTAAATGTTCAGGTAGTTTGATTAAGCAAATGCGGATGAGTTCTGAGGGGCTGTATGGGTTTGAAAGATACTGATTCTTGTGCAACATGTCTTCAAAATATTTCACAAGACTGGAAAATTCGGATTGTTCGAAATGTTTCATCATTATGATGCTATGTTTTACTCGGTCTTGTGTAGCTTGAGACCAGTATGCTGCGAGGAAAGCATGATAAAAATCTCCTTCGCTGTGACAATCGTGAATGACTGATCGCATTCTTACAGCTGGTTCATTCTCCAAGTAGCCACACATAAATTCTAACCTGTGCTCCAATGACCAATTGGGAGGAAAACAATGAGAGAATTGATGGAGCCACACTTGTGGATGAATGTTGTTGGCAGAATTCTTAAACGTTTTGAATTTACGTGTAGTAATGAACAGCTTATAGTCAAAATCATCGTGTCGGCGAGTAGCATATCGGTCATTGTTACGTCGTGTCGGCGGTTCCATCTCAAAATTCGGTGCACCTTGCCAATTTCTTTCATAATTTCCGAAATGCCCTGTGTTATTATTTTGTGGCTTTTCTGTATTTCTAAGTTCCTCTTCCCGTGTTGGAGCGCGAGTGTCCTCTAAAATATGAAATTTTTGTATTACTTGTGCCAACTGATCTTGTACTTCCCGGATTTCTCTTCGTATTAATTTGATTCTGATTTTGTTTGAATTTCTTAATTTGTTCATACTCTTCTGTGTCAGTGATGGCTACAGGTCTTGTGTCATTCAGATCATCATCTACCTTTGCAGATAAGTTAGTGAACTGATCCGAAAGTTCGGCTACTTTCTCCGATAGTCTACTTATTTCCTGAGTGTGTTTTTCTGAACCAAGTTTCAGAGTGTCCATTTGTGTTGAAATCGTATCTACTGTGTCCTTTAAGTTTTTTTGAGTTTTTGCAAGTTGTGTAACCGAATCGGTAGATGCAACTGAGTCAATAGTAGCTTGCAAGGTGTCGTGATTTTCATGAACAATAGTTTGCAGTTCTTTTATGGCTGCTTCGTGATTCTGTAATGCATTTTCATGACGCGAAAAAATAGGTTGGAAATGCTCACAAATTTGTGTTTTTACGTCATTACAGACTTTTTGACATTTCGATTCGATGTTATGTAACTCAGTAGTTATATCTTCACATGTTTGTTCAAGCGTGGTGTCTAACTTTTGAAGATTTTGTTCCATTGTGTCTAACTTTTGAAGCTTTTGCTGTGTTTGTCTCTGATTTTGTTCCATTGTGTCTAACTTTTGAAGATTTTGTCCCATTTGTCTCTGATTTTGTTCCATCTGTTGCATTAATTGCAATAATAATGTATTAGTGTCTGGAATCTGTTTCTCTATGCTTTTTGGCAGTGCATTTTCACCGGCAACATTCACATTTTGACAAGCAGAAAATGTGTCTTGACTCATTTGAGAAAACGGTGAGGACCCAAAACCTAAGTCTACAGTATTTGCAATATTGTGTTCTGTCATTTCGGATTCCTGAGGCGAGCTGTTGCCGATCGATCGATCGATAATGCTTCCTTGTTCACTACCTGTTTCTCTGTCTACACCATTATTTGCCGCCCGCTCCATTTCCCTATGCACAATTACCAAATTACTACTTCGAATGTCTGTTAATTCACTACACAGTGGTGCTGATAAGCTACGCTCGTCGTCACTATTATTTCTCAGTTTACTTTGAAGCCTAGTATTACGTTTTTCACACGCCATTATTGTCACAATATTTCACACGATAACACAGAAAAGCACAATTTGAAGAGCAAAAATAAGAGAACACATTAACATAGCACTGAAAATAATATGTAGTTAATTGCAAGCGCAGCTGCGAAATACTTGGTGCAAATCTACATGCATGCCACAACTGTTTTACTGTACAACAATGAAAGACTGAAACTACAAAGGAGATTCCACAATTACGCGCTAGCAATAAACAATAGCTACACTAATTACACAAACTACAAGAAAAAAATCAGAAGATTCCAGTGAGGTATCCTAGGCTAAGGGTCGACATATGAAACGCCCCCTTAGAAAAATTATATAGGACTGTGCTTAAACTGACACACAATATTTTTAGCGCAACGCAATCTGACTTTCAAAAATCCCTACAAAAGAATGGCCCTGACTAACATTAACCTATACCTTTCACAAATCACTTACCTCACAAAAATCTTGGTTACTCGAACTAGTGCAATACAGCGAGCGCCACTACTGCCAGCTAAATAAAAGATTCAAACTACGGAAAGCACTAACTACTGATAGGCATAGTTAGCAAATGAAAGATTTTAATAGAGAACAAACAATATATTTACCTTAATAATCACAATATATATAGCAGTTCATGCCATCCAGTATTACAAATTTCAAAACTCCACCATTTCTCTCCCCACATCCACCACTGCTGGCGGCTCACCTCCAACTGCGCAACGCTACGCGCTGTTCACATCCAGCTGCCGCTGCCCAACACTACAATGGCAGACAACAATGCAAACTAGCCACAGACTGCACACAGCACAGCCAGTGACTTTGATACAGAGAGCGCTACGCGGCGGCGGCGTTACCAATATAAGAAAACATAAACAGCCTACTTACACGCTGTTCAGAAGAGATCACCACCTCCGCGTAGTCTTACGGATTTATGGACAGCCCTACAGGATTCATGGTGTCAGTTCCCTCCAGCACTACTTCAGACTTTAGACGAGTCCATTTCCTTGTCGTATTGCGGCACTTCTGCGCGCTCGCTGGGGCCCTACACGATATAAGGCTGGTGTACCAGTTTCTTTGGCTCTTCTGTGTATAATGGTAAGACAGAGATCTCAGAAGGAGGTTTTAAACTGTAAAGCATATCCAGGGGCAGATGTGGATTCCGACAAGTCATAAGAACTTGAAGGCAACATTATACAAATGGAAGAGAACGTAGATGAAGATGAGATGGGAGATATGATACTGTGAGAAGAATTTGACAGAGTACTGAAAGATCTAAGTCGAAACAAGGCCCCTGGAGTAGACGACATTCCTTCAAAACTACTGACAGCCTTCGGATAGTCAGCCTTGACAAAGTTCTTCCATCTGGGGTGTAAGATGTATGAGGCAAGCGAAATACCCTCACACTTCAAGAAGAATGAAATAATTCCAAATCCAAATGAAGCAAGTGCTGACAGGTGTGAATATTACCGAACTGTCAGTTCAATAAGTCATGGTTACAAAATTTTAGCACGAATTCTGTACCGAAGAGTGGAAAAACTGGTAGAAGCCACCCTCAGGGGAGATTAGTTTGGATTTTGGAGAAATGTAGGAACAAGCGAGAAGTATCGACCCCACAATTTATCGTAGAAGATAGGTTTATAATATTAGTAGACTTAGATAAAACTTTTGACAGTGTTGACTACAACGCTCTCTTTGAAATTCTGAAAGTAGCAGGGATAAAACGCAGGGATCGAAAGGCTATTTGCAACTTATACAGAAACCAGAGGGCAGTTGTAAGAGTCGAGGGACTTGAAAAAGGAGCACTGGTTGAGAACGGAATGAGACAGGATTGTAGCCTATCCCCGATGTTCTTCAATTTGTACATTGAGCAAGCAGTAAAGGAAACTAAAGGAAAATTTGGAGAAGGAATTAAAGTTCAGGGAGAAGAAGGAGAATATAAGATTAACACCAATAAAAGCACCAAAAGGATAATTGAATGTTGTCGAATTAAATCAGATGATGCTGGGGAATACGATTAGGCAGTGAGACACTGAAAATAGTAGACCAGTTTTGTCATTTGGACAGTAAAATAACTGATGATGGCCTAATACTGGCAATGGCAAGGAAAGCGTTTCTGAAAGAAGAGAAATTTATTGACATCGAGTATAGACTTAAGTGTTAGGAAGTCTTTTCTGAAGGTATTTGTCTGGAGTGTAGCCATGCATGAAAGTGAAACATGGACGACAAACAGTTTAGACAAGAAGAGAATAGGAGGTTTTGAAATATAGTACTACAGAATAATCCTGAATATTAGATAGGTAGAACATGTAACTAATGAGGAGGTACTGTACAGAATCGGGGAGACACGAAATTTGTAGTACAACTTAACGAAAATAAGGTATCGATAGATAGAACGCATTCTGAGACATCAAGGGATCACTAGTTTAGTATTGGAGCAAAGTGGAGGGGGGGGGGGGGGTAAACATCACATAGGAAGGCCAATAGATGATTACAGTAAGCAGGCTCAGAAGGATGTAGGTTACAGTAGTTATTCGAAGATGAAGAGGTTTGCGTAGGATAGAGTAGCATGGATGGCTACATCAAACAGTGTTTGGGCTGATGACCATAACAATAACGTAATTTTTCCAGCCATGCCTTAAAACTTTTCTGTTACATTATTCCTTTGATTGTAGAAGTTCATCCGCACTAGAGGAAAATAATGAAATTCCATAAGCAAATAGGAGACGATTCTGGTATATTCCGCTATCCCACATTCCTGCTTTGTTTTTAAGGTTAAGGGTCTGTAAACTTTCTCTGCAGCTGCTCTTACAGTTGTAAATTTCACAGTTTCTTTGTGTATCAAATTTTGTAGTGAACTTGATATGACTGAGAAGTCCGCTTCGGTTGTAAATAATATTTTATTAGCACAATTAGTTCCAGGGACTACTGCACCATCATTGGTGTGTATGATGAGTAGCATCTGAAGATGGAGCAGTACTCTGAGAAATTCGTCATGCTAATAAAATATCATTCACAACTGAAACAGATTTCCTAATCTTATCAATGTGGTCCTCAGTTGTGATTGTTCACCAAATCATTTATTGTTATACTGAACTTCTGATTCCAGAAAGGAACTATTCATTGTGTGTCGCAGGGAATGAGGATCTTGGCTTGACCGCCCAGATCGCGAGGATGGAATAAACCTCTATATATATATAAAAAAAAACCTCAATCTCAAGGTGTGCTGCGCGCTGATGAGATGCATGGCTGTTCAGGTGGAACAGTCGTTAGCGGGCAACCTCTGGGGAACCTGTCGCACCTCAGTTGTATAAGGCTTACCTAGGCACGTGGGGCTCTGTCTAGGTGGACTTCTAGTTCCCTAGCTGCTCTTGGGAACGAAATGGATCCTTCGAAATCTTCTTTGCCTCCTCCCAGCGGAAAGGGTGGGCCGCTGGTAGGTACCATCACCCAGTCCAACAAGAGGGCTCATGTAGCCAGACCTGATTCAGTCAGTAGTAACAGAATGCATACTGCTTCACAGAATGTGTTTCTTATAGTTATAAGAAAAGAGGGGAATTTTGACAAAGTTTCGCCATTTTATACCCAGAAAGGCTTAGAAGGCATTGCTGGCACCTTGTATTCTGTTAAGATCTTGCGAAATGGGATCTTGTTGGTTGAAACATCTAGCTTCCAACAAGTGAAGAACCTTCAGAAAGCACAATGTCTTGGGGAGTTTGCCATAGAGACTGAATTTCACAACACCTTGAACTACAGCAAAGGTGTTACTTGCAGGGATCTCGTGGACATTCCCCAAGAAGAACTGAAAGCTGAATGGTCTCAGGAAGATATTGTCGACGTGCAACACGTCATGAAACGGGTGGATGGCGCTCTCGTGAAGTCAGACTCGTTTATCCTTACTTTTAACAGCACCAAACTACCGGAGAATGTTAAGGCAGGTTTCCTACGTCTCGGTGTACGGCCTTATTACCCAAATCCAATGTGGTGTTTTAAAAGCCAGCACTTTGGGCACACTACTCTGGCTGTCGAGGGGAAGCCACTTGCGGTAAAGCCGCCCATGAGGCAGTTTGTTGCTCCTCTCCTCCCAAGTGTGTCAACTGCTGTGGGGATCACCCTGTGTGGAGGAAGGACTGCAAAGTTTTCCTTGCGGAGCGGAAGATCCAGGAGTTAAAACCACAAAGCGCATCCCGTATGGTGAAGCGAAGAAGCTATACAAGTCCATGCAGCCACCCACGTTTGCTGCCTTCTTTTCTTCCGTTCTGAAACAGCCGGTCCTCAAAACTGATGCCGCTACACGAATGGAGGTTGCTGCTGTCAGCACTAGCACCTCCGTGTGTCCCTGCACTTGTGCTGCTGCAGTCGTGTCTAAGCCTAACCCTCCCCCGAGAACTTCAGAAAAAGCTGTAGTTGCTAACATTGTGGAGCTCCCTGCCTCTCCAAAGGTTCCATCTGGTACGCTGTCAAATGCTGCCACATCCTCAACCGCAGTTGTGGCTGCAAAGTCTACCCAGGGAAAAAATCCAAGGCAAAACGTCCAACACCGGTGGAATCGGTCAGAAAACAGCCTGAGGATGTCGACATCGGACCTCTCGGACATCTCAGTCTCTCAGTCGATTTTTCTTCTATGGAGCTTGATGTCGGACTGCGGCAACCATCTCGCTCCAAACGTGAGCCTCCACCCATTGTGGACTCCCCTCTCCGTCAGAAAGTCAGGATGAAAGTACTACCCCCCCTGATAGATGGCTCCCATTACACAGTGGAACATGAATGGATTCAGTACTCACATGGAGGAACTGAAACTGCTAGCACAGCAACGCCCTCTGTGCTTGTGTTTGCAGAAAACACATTTCAAAGCATCTAATGCCCCTGCACTATGGGGCTATATCCTATATCGCAGGGATGACCTGACTGGGGAAAGAGCCAAAGGAGGGGTTGCTGTGTTTGTCAATAATGTGCACCACTCCTCTACTCTTCCTCTGGATACCGACAGGCAAGCAGTTGCAGTTGAAATTTCTGCATGTCAGCGGCTTACACTTTGTTCTCTTTATTTACCTCCACTGGATGCAGTAGACTCTGAGGCTCTCACACATCTTATCGTGCAACTCCCCCCACCATTTCTCCTCCTGGGAGACTTCAATGCCCACCATGTCTTGTGGGGCTCAACGTCTTCTTGCCATCAGGGTCGAGTTTTGGAGAGTCTCCTGACATGTCGAGAGCTGTGCCTCCTAAACGCTGGTACTCCGACTCATTTCTGTGGTGCTATTGAATCATTCTCAGCCATTGACCTATCTCTCTGCCCACCAGCCCTCGCCAACTCTGCTCACTGGGAGGTCATTGACGACCTTCATTCCAGCGACCACTTCTCGATCCGCCTTCAGCTAATCGATCGTGTGCTGCTGGAACAGAAGCCACCAACGTGGATGATTGGCAGGGCTAACTGGACGCTGTTCGGCCAGTTGGCTGTGTTTGAACACGCTGGTGATCTATCCATACCAACATCTATTGGCCGTCTTCACAGGCGACCTGTCCCTTAGTGGACAGAAGAGTGCCATTTAGCCATATGGGACAGGTGTGCGGCTCTTCGACGGCTTAAACGCCGCCAGACAGTGAACAATCTCTCAACCTTTCGAATCGCGAGAGTCAAGGTTCGTCGTGTCATTAAAGAGAGCAAAAACCGGTCATGGCATGAGTTCCTGAACTCCATCAATCGTTCCACTTGTTCCTCAAAAGTATGGGAAGCCATCCGGAGGATTTCTGGTAAACACAGACGTTTACCGATAGCTGCAGTGTTGAGCCAGAAGTGCCTCCAGACAACACCTAGAAACATTGCTCAGACGCTGGTCAAGCATTTTGCACAAACTACTGCCAATGCAAGTCAGGATCCAACGTTTCGTCACTACCGTGCGACTGTCGAGAGGGAAAAGTTGGACTTTAGGTCGAACAGTTCTGAGACCTACAACTCCCCTTCCTCGATGTGGGAGCTCTAATCGGCACTGACTGAGATTTCTGACACAGCACGCGGTCACGACCACAGCCGGTACTGCATGCTTCGATATCTGCCAGCGTCGTCAAAGGAAATCCTCCCCAAATGTTTTAATCTAATATGGCAGACAGGTGTCTTCCCCAACTCGTGGAGGGAGGCAATTCTAATCCCTCTCCTCAAATCAGGAAAGGACCGCGCATGTCCCAGTAGTTATCGGAATATCGCCTTGACGAGCTGTGTAGGAAAGACTTGGGAATGGATGGTTAACCGTTGTCTGGTCTGGCTTTTAGAGACCAGGCAACTCCTAAACCGCTCTCAGTATGGGTTCCAAAAGTTTCGGTCCACAGTCGACACCATGACCCTCCTAGAAGCGGCTATTCAGCAGGCTTTCCTCCGTCAGCATCACTGTATCGGCATATTCTTTGATATCAGTAAGGCGTAAGATACTACTTGGAGACACAGTATTCTCGCACAACTGCATCAATGGACCTTTCGTGGCCACTTCCTCATTTTCATTCGGTCTTTCCTGTCTCAGCGGTTTTTTCGGACCCGAGTTGGTCACACACTGTCTGGTCGATTTGAGCAGGACAATGGTGTCCCCCAGGGCAGTGTTTTACGTGTTACCCTCTTTGCCCTAGCCATCAACAGCATAACTTCTACGGTAAGGAATACAGTACAGTGCTCCTTATTTGCGGACGACTTCACTGTTTTCTGTTCCTCTTCCACTGTTGCAACCATAATCCATCAGTTGCAACTTACAGTGCGGCGGTTAGAGGAGTGAGCTGCAAAGACGGGTTTTCAGTTTTCTGCGTAATCGTAATCATTTTAATCGTTCTCATCGTCCTTTTAATTTGCCTGCCTTGCATATAGGGGACACCATCCTACATTTTAGAGACACAATGCGGTTTCTGGGCCTCATTTTTAACTCCAGATTGTCATGGTTGCCACACCTGCGGGACTTGAAAGCCAGAACCCTGAAGGCGACGAACATCCTCAAGTGCCTTAGCCACAGTCTTGGCGAGCGGACACGGCGCATCTTCTCCAGTTTTATCGGGCTTTTGTGCGTTCGTGGCTGGACTACAGATGCACAGTGTATGGGTCAGTGAGGCCCCATTATTTGCGGATCCTTGACGCTGTCCACCATGCGGGGATTCGACTGGCCACAGGCGCTTATCAGACTAGTCCCATATTCAGCCTCTGTGCTGAGGCAGAAGAACCACCACATACCATCTGGCGGCAGCTCCTGTTGATGAGCCAGGCTTGTAAGTTTCTTGCAGCTCCAACCTCACCCGCTCATCATATTGTTGCTCGTCCGCCTCTAGAGCGCCTTTTTTCCAACCGTCCACAAGCCACGATGCCGTTAGCGATCCGTGTGCAACGTGTGCTGGAGTCCCTTGGTGTGGAGCCCATACAGCCCCAAATCGAGTGTTTTAACCACCTGCCACCCTGGTTACTGGAGAGGCCCAGAGTAATTTCAGATTTGGTGCGTTACAAGAGAGATAGCACTCCTGCCACCGTTTCTAATGCAACATTTTCTGCCATTTTATCCGAGCACCAAGACTATGTAGCGGTTTTTACGGATGGGTGGAACCAGGAGGATTCTGTTGGTTGCTCTGTTGTTTTTCAGATCTTGTCCTCAAGGTCCGGCTGCCTCAAGCATTTACTGTCTTTGATGCAGAACTGTCTGTGATCTTTCGGCCACTGGAGAAGATGAGATGCTCTTCCCGTCCTAAATTTCTTGTCTGTTCCGATTCACTAAGTACCCTTCACTCATTGCAACATTTATATCCAGCAGAGAAAATAGTCCAGAACATTCAGGATGCCCTCCTCCAACTACAACGACTGGGGAAGAAGGTGGCTTTCTGCTGAGTTCCAGGTCACGTCGGCATTGCTAGGAACGAAAGGGCAGATATCGCAGCCAAGGAGGCTTATCTCGATCCGCACGTCTTTCAGTGTGCCATCCTCCTGCAGGTACTTACCTCGCTGTTGAGCTCACGAGTCATGCGTCAGTGGGAGAATGAGTGGTTGGAAATGACTGACAGTAAGCTCCGTTTAGTGAAGCCCACACCGCGAGTTTAGTGTACTTCTTTCTAGCCCCATAGACGGGACGAGGTTCTCCTCACTCGTCTTCGGATAGGCCACGGTCCTCTGACGCATGGCTTCCTGCTCCGGTGAGAGGACCCTCCAATGTGTGGTGCTTGTGGCGTCCAGGTCACTGTGCGCCACGCTTTATTGGACTGCGTTTTATTTTCTGACCAGCGGGCTGCGGCTGACTTGCCGGCGGATATACCATCTCTTTTAGGAAATACTCAAACGAATGTGTTTAAAGTTTTAAAGTTCTGTGACTTGTCCAATGTTTTTACCAAGATTTTAGGGAGAGAGTCTTAATTTGTTCACAGAATGACTGGCTCGCCCACATTTTACGTAAGTGGCCAGCCAGTACAATTTCTTGTGGTATCCTTGACGATCCTTTCTCGTTTTCCTTATGTATCATTTTCTTATACAGCATTTTTCAGTTTTTCCCCCTTTCCTTGCGTGTATGCTTCCATTTCACTAAATTTGTCCTCATTCGTTTCTTTTAATGCGTGTCAGGACGCTGATGACCTCGACGTTGAGCGCCCGTAATCCCCAAAACACACACACACACACACACACACTCCTAATCTTATCGCCGGCCGGTGTGGCCGTGCGGTTAAAGGCGCTTCAGTCTGGAACCGCGTGACCGCTACGGTCGCAGGTTCGAATCCTGCCTCGGGCATGGATGTGTGTGATGTCCTTAGGTTAGTTAGGTTTAATTAGTTCTAAGTTCTAGGCGACTGATGACCTCAGAAGTTAAGTCGCATAGTGCTCAGAGCCATTTCCTAATCTTATCAATATGGTCCTCAGTTGTTCAAATGGCTCTGAGCACTATGGGACTCAACATCTTAGGTCATAAGTCCCCTAGAACTTAGAACTACTTAAACCTAACTAACCTAAGGACATCACACACACCCATGCCCGAGGCAGGATTCGAACCTGCGACCGTAGCAGTCCCGCGGTTCCGGACTGCAGCGCCAGAACCGCTAGACCACCGCGGCCGGCCTCCTCAGTTGTGATTGTTCACCAAATCATACATTGTTATGTTGAACTTCTGGTTCCAGAAAGGAACATTTTATAGCCAACTTGAAAAAAAAAACTGATTAGCCTGTCTTGTTCTGGTTCGAATAGAAGAAAAAGGCTGTTAAAGTTTGTGTCCTAGCTCAGCGAGTAGTTAATCGGAAACAGAATTAAAGCTAGTAATTAGTCCAAAAGGTGCTTCTTAGGAGATGCAGTTCTTTCCAGTTGTAGCATAAGGGGGGCATGAGCTAGTATGTGATTGACTCTTAAGATACATTACTCTGTGATTCTGAAAAATAAATACTTGTTAAAATAAGTGTAATTATGATTACCTTACAACATTTGGGCTTCTGCCTTAAAGGCATGCAACCTGTGCATGTGACCATGCAAGGTTATGGGACACTTTAAGCAAGAGTCTAGCATCACTAGCAGCAAGCATGTGCAGGATGTGTTTAGTATGTGTATGCTATGACCTACAGTGTTTCGACTGAGAACGTATGTACAGTTGGAACACTATCAGAAATATTAGTGTGGTTATTACCTGCTTTGCAGTCACAGTACGTTATGTAGACACAAGAAAAGTGCAATTCTTGTTTAAGTGAAGCTACTACACCAGCAACTGTTTCAGCAGTAAATGTCTTGGAAATACACCTGTTGTTCATCGTGAATGCTACCAAAAACAGCACTGTAATGTTATGTGACACCATTCTTTTTGCGAAAGTTGTTATAAATTCCCTTGCATCTAGGCTACAATGAATTCACTGTAGACAGCGGAAGTTTTGGTGAGACATTGACTGGATGGAGTTATTTTACCTAATTTAATCTAAAATGAACACAGGCATCTTATTGAGATCAATGCTCATATAATCAAGTGTGCATCTTCTAAAAATTGAGTACACAACTGCCTTCCATAATAATTACGTAATAGCCTAAGGAGAGTTCTTTCTTAAAAATTATCTCTGGGATCTGTTTACGCTACCGTTAATAGGTCTAAAATATAATGTTCTACTCAGCAGTACGCTGTTTCAAATCTGTATATCAACGACAATGACTGATTGTGATAGGAAATAACAGTTTCAAGTTGCCAATTATATTAACATTCAAAGGCATGTATTTTTTATCCACTGGAAACTTAACAAATTTCGCTACTAATGGAAATCGATACTGATGAAGCTTGTAAATCGTTATCTTTTGTACCTTCTCTGTCTCCTCCATTGTGGTTCTAATATCCGACCAACAATGTAAAATGTCACACAGCCTGTTCAGTCTGATTTTCTTTTTCCACTTGTAACCAATTAGTGTTCTCGACTTCATAATAACTCGTAGAAGGTCATGTTTACAAAAAATCACATTGGAAGTATATGATATAAATTATTCTCGTTTGGTAGAAAAATGAATTTTATGATTACTGAGGTATTTCAAAAAGAAACTAACCCTTCAATGCATTCGCTCACACACATGCACACGCGCGCGCACACACACACACATCCACGTGAATGGAGATGCCAACATATTTTCACTTACTAATTCAATAACTTTCCGATGTATTGTCTGAATGATACTGATGCTGTTTTAGGACACAAAATATCGAAGCCTGAGCTTCGTTTGAAACAGTTTATAAGTTTGAAACAGTAATATGTTTTTATTTTAATTTTTTGTTTGAGAAGACTGTCATTGATGACTTACATAAAAAAAATTATCAGGAAACTTCTTCAACTTCTGCAAAACAATTTAATATTTTTACTGCCTTTAAATTCATGAAATCTCCTTCCTGTATTCAGTCTTCAGTATTATTTGAAACATCTCTTCACATTAGCGTGTGCAAGCCTCTTTAGTTCTGCATAACTGCTGCGACCTACATCAATTTGAACCTGTTTAGCGTAGTTGACTCTTGAAAATCCTCTACCTTTTTTACAAAAATTTTTTACCTCCATTATCAAACTGACATGTCCTTGATGCTTCAGGGCATGTCATACCAAGCGATCCCTTCTTTTTGTCAAGTTCTACCACTGATTTCCTTTCTTTCCAATTCCATGAAGGACTTCTTCATTAGTTATTCGATCTACCTGACCAGTGCAAGACTACACTCCACACAAATACTTTCAGAAGTGATTTATAACACTTTAATTTATATTCGACACAAACAAATTTCACTTCTGCATAAATTATTTCTTTGCTATTGCCAATTGGAACCAGAATTTAGGAAAGTTTTGAAAGACATAAGATCAAATAAGGCAGAAGGGATACACAATATTAAATCAGAATTTCTAAGACCAATGGGGGTAAACGACTAGTCACGCTGGTGTGCAGAAGGTATGAAACTGGCGATATACCATCAGACTTTCGGAAAAAAATCATCCATAAAAGGAGGTCAGACATGATATTAGTAAGTATCCGAGAACTGTTGTCACCTTAGTGTATGTTCCACTGTGTGACATAACACTACAGTGTTGTTTCTGTAGTTTGTTCAGCTAATCTTGTATTCAGTTATCATATGTGTCAAGCTTAATTGCATTCAAGATAAATAAGTAATAGTGAGTAAAAGGATTTCTTAAAATCTGAAACATATACTGATATACCATATAATTTCTGTAGTCTAACTGCATCCAAGCCAGAAGACAGGGAATCATTAACTACCAAACCTGAAATCACGTGTGAAAGCACAATTGTTCAAATTATACAGAAGAAGACGTCAAGTACATTAGAGAAATTAGGATCAGTTGTAGGTTCTGTTACAGCAATTGCTAAAAAACAAACCCCTCATGAGTGAAGAACGAAATATTTGAGTCATGAACAAAACCAAATAACAGAAAAAATTATGACAAGGTTAAGTTTGTAGTGATTTATGTTCTCACAGTTGAGTAAAGCCACTTCGTTAATGAGCAGATTTTAATTAATGAAACCACTGAAAAACTATCTTGCCAAAGTGATAACATTATGGATGAGGCAGAGAAGCACACTGGTGGGAAACTTGCTTTGCAAGTTTCCATTATGTGAAATGAAATGCCCAACTGAACCATGTGTTAACACAAAGAAATGAACTAACATTTTTTCAAATGTTGTCATGATCAGAATAAACAAATCACAGCAAAGTTGTCATAGCGTTCCAGAGATATCTGAGAGATATAGAATGGTGTATTTAAGAGGTTGTGAGTGAAGTAGCTTTGATATTGATCATGTTGACCATCTTGGATATCCTAGTAAAGAAATAAAATCAGGGCACCAAGAGATAAAGGAAGTAACATGTAACCTAAGCTATCATGTTGAGCATTGGTGGCAACCTTAGTAAAAATAAATAAGCAAACTTGGGACAACTCATCTACCACATTCTGTGTGAGTGATACCATGTTTTCCTGCATATATCATGGAGGAAAACGTGCTACAACACTGGTAGTTCACAACATTTTCACTGAGATTACATGAAATTCAGTCTGTTGTGAACATAAAATTTCTTCGTGGAGTCATTCCTAATAACTGGAGTGACATACAAGAAATTAAGTTAGTAACAGGACATATGCAAGGAAATTCCACAATGTAAGCCACCAATGCGTTCAAGAAGTACTCAGCTTACAATTAGTTTGGAAAAGTATTTTTGACCAAGTACTGGTCAAAAGTCATCAGAGTAGGTTATGCACAGAATTATCTAGTCCTGCCACATACAAAAGTAAGCATGACATTCTGTGTGCTTACTTCAAAACATATTTAAATAAAATATGGTATTGGGATCAGTAGAGGGCACATGCTAATCTGTTAAAAATATTGAAGAGAAAAATCCCAATAAGCATCAGGGAAAAATGTCACCATTCCTGATCATGACTGGGACGAACTTTTATCCACAATAAATACTAGAGGAAGATAGGTGTAGTGTCGATAACAATGCTTGTGGAATCAAATGACAACAATGTTGAATGTATGAATAAACAAAATGCACGACACTCGTGCAAAACTTCGTGAGAGTGACAGGCACCAACAATGTATGGAAACAGATGTAGTCTACATCTACATCTACATCTACATCTACATCTACATCTACATTTATACTCCGCAAGCCACCCAACGGTGTGTGGCGGAGGGCACTTTACGTGCCACTGTCATTACCTACCTTTCCTGTTCCAGTCGCGTATGGTTCACGGGAAGAACGACTGTCTGAAAGCCTCTGTGCGCGCTCTAATCTCTCTAATTTTACATTCGTGATCTCCTCGGGAGGTATAAGTAGGGGGAAGCAATATATTCGATACCTCATCCAGAAACGCACCCTCTCGAAACCTGGCGAGCAAGCTACACCGCGATGCAGAGCGCCTCTCTTGCAGAGTCTGCCACTTAAGTTTGTTAAACATCTCCGTAACGCTATTACGGTTACCAAATAACCCTGTGACGAAACGCGCCGCTTTTCTTTGGATCTTCTCTATCTCCTCCGTCAACCCGATCTGGTGCGGATCCTACACTGATGAGCAATACTCAAGTATAGGTCGAACGAGTGTTTTGTAAGCCACCTCCTTTGTTGATGGACTACATTTTCTAAGGACTCTCCCAATGAATCTCAACCTGGTACCCGCCTTACCAACAATTAATTTTATATGATCATTCCACTTCAAATCGTTCCGCACGCATACTCCCAGATATTTTACAGAAGTAACTGCTACCAGTGTTTGTTCCGCTATCATATAATCATACAATAAAGGATCCTTCTTTCTATGTATTCTCAATACATTACATTTGTCTATGTTAAGGGTCAGTTGCCACTCCCTGCACCAAGTGCCTATCCGCTGCAGATCTTCCTGCATTTCGCTACAATTTTCTAATGCTGCAACTTCTCTGTATACTACAGCATCATCCGCGAAAAGCCGCATGGAACTTCCGACACTATCTACTAGGTCATTTATATATATTGTGAAAAGCAATGGTCCCATAACACTCCCCTGTGGCACGCCAGAGGTTACTTTAACGTCTGTAGACGTCTCTCCGTTGATAACAACATGCTGTGTTCTGTTTGCTCAAAACTCTTCAATCCAGCCACACAGCTGGTCTGATATTCCGTAGGCTCTTACTTTGTTTATCAGGCGACAGTGCGGAACTGTATCGAACGCCTTCCGGAAGTCAAGAAAAATAGCATCTACCTGGGAGCCTGTATCTAATATTTTCTGGGTCTCATGAACAAATAGAGCGAGTTGGGTCTCACACGATCGCTGTTTCCGGAATCCATGTTGATTCCTACATAGTAGATTCTGAGTTTCCGAAAACGACATGATACTCGAGCAAAACACATGTTCTAAAATTCTACAACAGATCGACGTCAGAGATATAGGTCTATAGTTTTGCGCATCTGCTCGACGACCCTTCTTGAAGACTGGGACTACCTGCGCTCTTTTCCAATCATTTGGAACCTTCTGTTCCTCTAGAGACTTGCGGTACACGGCTGTTAGAAGGGGGGGCAAGTTCTTTCGCGTACTATGTGTAGAATCGAATTGGTATCCCGTCAGGTCCAGTGGACTTTCCTCTGTTGAGTGATTCCAGTTGCTTTTCTATTCCTTGGACACTTATTTCGATGTCAGCCATTTTTTCGTTTGTGCGAGGATTTAGAGAAGGAACTGCAGTGCGGTCTTCCTCTGTGAAACAGCTTTGGAAAAAGGTGTTTAGTATTTCAGCTTTACGCTTGTCATCCTCTGTTTCAATGCCATCATCATCCCGGAGTGTCTGGACATGCTGTTTCGAGCCACTTACTGATTTAACGTAAGACCAGAACTTCCTAGGATTTTCTGTCAAGTCGGTACCTAGTATTTTACTTTCGAATTCACTAAACGCTTCGCGCATTGCCCTCCTTACGCTAACTTTGACATCGTTTAGCTTCTGTTTGTCTGAGAGGTTTTGGCTGCGTTTAAATTTGGAGTGAAGCTCTCTTTGCTTTCGCAGTAATTTCCTAACTTTGTTGTTGTACCACGGTGGGTTTTTCCCGTCCCTCACAGTTTTACTCGGCACGTACCTGTCTAAAACGCATTTTACGATTGCCTTGAACTTTTTCCATAAACACTCAACATTGTCAGTGTCGGAACAGAAATTTTCGTTTCGATCTGTTAGGTAGCCTGAAATCTGCCTTCTATTACTCTTGCTAAACAGATAAACCTTCCTCCCTTTTTTTATATTTCTATTAACTTCCATATTCAGGGATGCTGCAACGGCCTTATGATCACTGATTCCCTGTTCTGCGCTTACAGAGTCGAAAAGTTCGGGTCTGTTTGTTATCAGTAGGTCCAAGATGTTATCTCCACGAGTCGGTTCTCTGTTTAATTGCTCGAGGTAATTTTCGGATAGTGCACTCAGTATAATGTCACTCGATGCTCTGTCCCTACCACCCGTCCTAAACATCTGAGTGTCCCAGTCTATATCTGGTAAATTGAAATCTCCACCTAAGACATGCTGAGAAAATTTATGTGAAATGTATTCCAAATTTTCTCTCAGCTGTTCTGCCACTAATGCTGCTGAGTCGGAGGGTCGGTAAAAGGAGCCAATTATTAACCTAGCTCGGTTGTTGAGTGTAACCTCCACCCATAATAATTCACAGGAACTATCCACTTCTACTTCACTACAGGATAAACTACTACTAACAGCAACGAACACTCCACCACCTGTTGCATGCAATCTATCCTTTCTAAACACCGTCTGTACGTTTGTAAAAATTTCGGCAGAATTTATTTCTGGCTTCAGCCAGCTTTCTGTACCTATAACGATTTCAGCTTCGGTGCTTTCTATCAGCGCTTGAAGTTCCGGTACTTTACCAACGCAGCTTCGACAGTTTACAATTACAATACCGATTGCTGATTGGTACCCGCATGTCCTGACTTTGCCCCGCACCCGTTGAGGCTGTTGCCCTTTCTGTACTTGCCCGAGGCCATCTAACCTAAAAAACCGCCCAGCCCACGCCACACAACCCCTGCTACCCGTGTAGCCGCTTGTTGCGTGTAGTGGACTCCTGACCTATCCAGCGGAACCCGAAACCCCACCACCCTATGGCGCAAGTCGAGGAATCTGCAGCCCACACGGTCGCAGAACCGTCTCAGCCTCTGATTCAGACCCTCCACTCGGCTCTGTACCAAAGGTCCGCAGTCAGTACTGTCGACGATGCTGCAGATGGTGAGCTCTGCTTTCATCCCGCTAGCGAGACTGGCAGTCTTCACCACATCAGATAGCCGCTGGAAGCCAGAGAGGATTTCCTCCGATCCATAGCGACACACATCACTGGTGCCGACATGAGCGACCACCTGCAGATGGGTGCACCCTGTACCCTTCATGGCATCCGGAAGGACCCTTTCCACATCTGGAATGACTCCCCCCGGTATGCACACGGAGTGCACTTTGGTTTTCTTCCCCTCCCTTGCTGCCATATCCCTAAGGGGCCCCATTATGCGCTTGACGTTGGAGCTCCCAACTACCAGTAAGCCCACCCTCTGCGACCGCCCGGATCTTGCAGACTGAGGGGCAACCTCTGGAACAGGACAAGCAGCCATGTCAGGCCGAAGATCAGTATCAGCCTGAGACAGAGCCTGAAACCGGTTCGTCAGACAAACTGGAGAGGCCTTCCGCTCAGCCCTCTGGAATGTCTTTCGCCCCCTGCCACACCTTGAGACGACCTCCCACTCTACCACAGGTGAGGGATCAGCCTCAATGCGGGCAGTATCCCGGGCAACCACAGTCGTAGTCCGATCGGGGGATGTGTGGGACAAGCTGGCCGTCCCCGACAAACCCCCATCCGGACCCCCACAGTGATGCCCATTGGCAACAGCCTCAAGCTGTGTGACCGAAGCCAACACTGGCTGAAGCTGGGAGCGAAGGGATGCCAACTCAGCCTGCATCCGAACACAGCAGTTGCAGTCCCTATCCATGCTAAAAACTTGTGCAAAGAACGTCTGAACTAATCTACAGAGAGCGCAAACAAATCGACACAAAATTTAAACGGTTATTAAAATACAAGATTGCCTAGTACATGCAGTAATGCAGCCACTTGTGCACTGCTGACACACTGCTCGGCGGCGGAAGGATACTACGCGATTTTACACTATTCAGGTACTAAAACGCGATGCTACAACTCTCAAATACTATAATACGCCGGAAATTTATGAATTAAACAATGAAAGTACCAAAAACACACAAAGAAATTAAGAATTAAACTATGTAACAAATGAGTGAGCTAGGAGTATACGACTTGCTGCTGCAGCTGCTTATCCAACGGCGGCAGGGAGCAGTGCAAAATAATTCTAATACTGATGAACAGAACTCATGAAGCTCGAAAAATGGACAATGGGGAAACAAACTGAACAGACATTATCGCCCTGGGCATGGTAATACCGATTGTGATCAGAAAAATGGTTTGAATGAACCCATTGATCGCAAAATACAGGAAAAGTTATTCCAAACAAGTTAGACTCAATGTGCTGGTCAAAGGGAATGCGATGGGTGCAGATTTATGTGTCCACATGCGCTACATGTGGAACGAACTGTAAGCTATCCTCGAAAGTTGTCTAAAGTTACAACTGAATGAGAAGTGATCGGATATAGTCATTCAGATTGAAGGGACTGATACAACAAACACTGGAAAGTTGCACAAGTCACATGAACATTCGAAAAAAGCAGTAGGTGTAATCCACTAAATAACAGGCCCATATCATTAACGACAATATGCAGCAGAATTTTAGAATATATATTGTGTTCGAACATTACGAATCTACTGACACATAGATGTTCTGTTTCAGGGGCTTTGCGTGAGCCAACACTTTTACCATTTCTTGCCAGATCTTCTCTGCCTCTGATTGTGGTAGCTGATGAACCGAAGTCTCCACTGATACTATAATGTCTTCTTTCGGTACCAGTTTCAGTGCGATTGCATAGTTCATCCCTTTAGACAGGATTTGTGTACCTGCATCGTTCAAGGTGTGGCTGGAGAGGTTCACCATTGTTCATCGCGCGTCCAGAATCGGTCCTTCATTCGTTGTTATCCGTTGTAATTTGAATGGGGTATTGCCTTTTCTCGACGTGGAAGTTTACTGTAGCCTGAGGAGAAGCTATGACGCAGAGTTATAGAAAGCCCATCAACATGGACAGGTACCTGCATGCATCCCCCCGCCGTCATCCTACGCAAAAGAAATCGGCCCTGCAAACTTTAACTAAGAGAGCCTACAGGATCAGCGATGAACACAATCTTAAAGCTGAACTACAGAACCTCAGGTCCATTTTTGGAGTCAATGGGTATGACAGGAGGATGATACATAAAACTGGGGCGCCAAAGGAGGAGGGCAATAGGGAAATGCAGAACGAAACTCGGAACACCGTCCTGCTACCGTATGTACAAGGGGTTACTGTAAGTCTGGGCAGAATTCTCCTTTGGGCAAGTATTAATCCGATCTTTCTTAGCAACAACAAAGTAAAAGACGTTCTGGGCTCGATGAAAGATACAATTGACGAGTTTCATGCCGCCAGAGTTTAGGAATTCGGGTGCGAATGTGGACTGGTGTATGTAGGTGAGACTGGGTGTAAAATAAGCACAAGGTTATCTGAAGACGAGAGGTACATCCGTCTCAAACAATACAACAAATAAACGGTGGCAGAACACTAGGAACAGTATAGGATGAAGATCGAATTTCGAGAAGCCCACATACTGGCGAACAGCCGTTTAGTCGGAGGAGGAAGATTAGAGAGACTATAGAAATAGCCAAGCGACCCGACAACATGAACAGAGAAGACGTGTACGAACTTTCAGCATCTTGGCTGCCAGCAGAGACAACTTTGCGGAAGGACAGCTCTCACAAAGCCACAGGCGCGCAGTAGGCCACAACGGCGGAGGGTATACAGAACGCTGACCGCCCTAGTGCGTACTAGGCAGTTAGGAAACAATGCTACGCTGCAGTCGCCGCTCAGTTTGCCATCCTCCGATTTCCACCAATGGCAAGCAATAAAGGAAACTCCAATGGAAAACACCTATTTCCGCCATTGACAACATTCAATGCAAAGACCAATAAAAGAACACCTGATACCCTTCCTCCTCACCCTCATATCCAATGACAGCACTCCTCCACAGTATATAAGCAACTAAACAAGTGCTCACTCAGCAGCTAGCAGTACACCCTCAGGAAGGTGTCTTGCAACAGACACCGAAATGTGGAATTTTATAGTTGACAATTCGCCCTCAAACCCAGAAGAATTTTAATGATGCAGAAGCCTATGTTTACATTCTCCTGCTGAAGCTTCTCTGGAAGTTAAATATTTCTTTGGATGTCACTAATAAATAATAGAAACTATTAGAATGATCTGAGGGCATAGAACCAAATTAGAGGAAATAAGCATGTATCAAACTTCTTCAAAGTTCTTAGCGATGCCTCTTTCACTGTTTATTTTTATGAATAGAAACTGCTAATATGCATAATTATCTGTAACCTAGTAGAGTGGAAACATTCGCAGATGAAATCTCATAAGTCGTGTTTATTCACTGAGAGCTATTACAACTACCCGCACTGTATGAACACAGGAGTTTCAGTAACTAGTCACAGGGATGGAGGATTTTTAAACTGATCTTAAAATGTATCTTCTTCCATAATCAGTTCACTTAAGACCATTTACATCTGGTTTGAAGAAGATAGTAAAAATTTCAGTGAATGAACAGGAGATCATATAGAGACAAATGCTGATTTTAAGGGTCCAGTTATCTTTAAATATAATTCTTATCAATAATTTTTTATCTTTAAATATACAATCTACCTGTTACAATATATATATGCTATACAAGACATGCAATAACATTTACCAAAAGAGAAAATGACTAATGAGACAGATCTTCCCTGTGTGCTGAATACCATTCATGCTGCATGTGCACCAAATAATACACCAATTTCTGCTGCTGTGGACGTTCAATCAGCTGACGGCTAACTCCCCATAAGTTGTTAGAAAGCAAATGAATTCACTAGATGGAGTGGAGGGTATTTTTAATTTTTAATTTTTCAATTTACGTCACACTCGTTCATTCATTTGCACCTGTCGAATTCCTGAACTAGTTACTGTAGTTACTTATTTTTGGAATTCTGTGATATTAAATACTTGGCACCCAAATCATCAAGGTGCACCCCTTAAGTAACAGGGACTGCAAATGGTACAAAAAGGGTACTCATCACTTCACTGCACAAAGACACACATTTTAAGCAGTCACTCTTCCCACATTACATAGCAAATGGAATAGGAAGAACTCCTAAAGGATGATTCAGACTGAATTTCAAAGGAATGGGACATTAGGTGATGTCATTTTCAAATAAAACAGTATTCATGCTAGCTGGAACATCAAAATGACTTCAATTCGCTTAGCCCAGTAAACACATTGATACTGAGCTTATGACATACCAACCATGATACTTGAAGTCAAAATATAGTATCAGAATCAAGCAATTAGCTCAGATAATATTTATTAATGGCTGAAGCACAGTGTGAAGAAAACGGTTTCTGGAGATGTACTATGAAAGTGAATTTGTAATCAGAAAATGTTTAAAGGGAAACTGCATCAAGTAAATTAATATTGTGCATTGTCACTGCCTGCATTGTCACTGCCTGCATTGTCACTGCCATAAGCATCATTCTGCCCAAAAGCAACAGTGTTCCTGTAATACAACGTCTGTTTAGAATGTCCATCACAAAGTCAAAATTCAAACCATGTCTGACACACAAAAGTCTGGTATTAATATCCCATCAAATGCACACCATTACTACACACAATACTTGCTTTCATATCGCCACTCTAACGCGCCATCTGTGACTGTCTGCCATACTGTTTGACCCGACAACTATTGATACCTCTCTTCCTCCACAGTTCTTACTACACTTCTGCCTATTGCATTCCATTTCACACAATATATTTAATAAAACTATTTGAAAGTCCATCAGAAAAAAATCTAAGTCTTAAACACAAGGAACTCTTATAGAAAACATCAAAGTAAACATAGTCACACTTCATGTTCTACATTATATAACCACATGAAGAATATTCTATGTCATCAGAAATATATCTATGAAATACAAGGTACTAAAAGAAAGGAAAAAAATATATATCTCATAATTAGTCATCACATCACATGTGGACCCCCATTTTATCATGAGATTTTCCCAAGAACCTCTCATGATAAAATATGCTTGTCACATGCAAGTCCCATCTATCTAAAACTAGTTATAGTTTTTGATTACATCAATTTAAATTTTAAATTACAATTCACAACACATAGCCTCAATAGTCCAATATCTCATGAAAAAGTATGAAATGTATCCACTAATAATGAAAGAGTATGTTACAAACTTCTTATCTGAGAATATCAAAGGTTCAACGATTAAACACGTCACTGGGTTTATGGCCCCAAAAATAGTAACATGAAATATACACATTGCTACAAATAGTCAAGCAAAAGAATCAATTGCCATAAATTTACATCCTAAAACTGAAGACATATACAATCAGTTCGTTACCTGCATTATATATTACACAACACTTTTCATTACACCTTTGAGTGTCTTTACTACTGCTTCAAACTAATGGACCTATATCAGTAAGTCCCATTTATAGCATTTTTTAAATGTATACTTGAATGTTCTCAGTCATTAAATTCTTTTACAAATTGTCATTGTATGTGTTTTCTTATAATATGTTGTATCTCTTGGAAGTTATTGCTTCTCATCATATGTTGTTAACAACTCAAACTCACTTATCAAATTACTAATTAAATATCTCACCCTATCTGTCAGCTTATTTTTTCATTATTCCAAATCACAATATTACAAAATCCCACATGCAGGAACTCCTCTTTAACCATTTTTTCCATTAAGTCATCAATATTGTTATCACATTGTCCACCTTGATACTGAGTTCTACCTTCAACTACCCATTGATCAAATTTACCTTCTTGTCTTTCAAAGCAAAATTATATGCTCTACCTCAACTCATTCCTCCTGGATCCCAAATATTACTCTCAACAACAATTCCCATATAAATCACATTCATTTTTTTTTGACACTCTAGTATTATATGACTTCAAATCTACTATATCCTTAGGATCAATTTTCTTCTTTGAATTTGGGTGAACTAAACAGAATGCATTTGGGTATGGTATACCTGCTACCTCAAATGAACCTTTATATACATAAAAAAATTTGAAAGCTCATATTTATATCTTTCGATTTTTCATATGTCTTCACTAAGACTAGATATCAACATTATTTTATCATCATGTCCCCTCCTCCTTTCCTCCAACTTCTTTTCTACCAATTCTTTCATTCTTTTCTTTTCTCATCCGAACTTAATTCCTCTCTGTGAGGAAAAGACAATTTCTCCTCAACAGAATCCAAAGATCTCTTTCCCTTCATAATCTCATAAGGAGTAAATCCCATTACATCATGACTTACAGTATTCATTACATCTTCAATATTTTCCACAATATCTCCCCACAAACTATGGTTGTTGCTACAATTTGTACAGCACAGTCTCCCAATTTCCCTCATACAACATGATGCAGGATTTCCTATAGGATGGTAAGTTGAGATATATATTACTGTCATTCCATCGTTGACAAGGCCTTCCTTCCACTTCTTACTCATAAACTGTGACCTGTTATCTGAAAGTATGGCCTTTGGTTTACCAAACTTTACGAAATAGTTTTTTTCTGGTTTAGTCAAGAGCACTTTGCCATTTGCTTTGCGCAAAGGATAGAGTTTTATAAATTTAGAGAATACTTCGAACACTACAAAGATATAAGCAAAACCTCCTTTTGTTTCAGAAAGGACTGTAAAAAATCCCCTGCAAACACCTCCATTTAGTCATCTGGTCTGACATTTTGCATGGGAATTTGCACATCTGATTAGTAACCTTTGCTCTTTGACATTTGTCACACATCATAATATGATTGTTTACTCTCCTCACCCTGTTGTCAAAAATTACACACTTTTTCAATTTTTGTATACACTTTGTCGCTCCTGTGGTTCCAAAACTCAAATGAATATAGTCAACCACATCATCTATGTATTCACTGGACCAACACACCTTCCAGTCCTCTGAATTTTCATTATTTCACCTAAATAAAACCCAACCATGCACCCTGTAATATTTCACCCATTTATTATTAGTACCTGGCTTACCTAAGCCCCTGTTTATCATTCTCCACATTTCATCATGATTCTGATATCTCCTCATGTACTTACAGGTGCCTTCTATTTTCTTTTCTCCACGAAATCCCTTTATATAGAACAATTTAACATGTTCCTCACCTACTTCCTGACTTGCTTCTCCATCTTCTCCCAAAGGTAACCTTGACAAAGCGTCTGCTACTTTGTTTTATGTGCCCTAAACGTATTTTATTTCAAATTCAAAATGTTTCATTAACACTGTCCACCTCGTCAGTCGTGTATGCATCAACCTAAATTTCTTAAAAAATATAAGATCTCTGTGATCAGTGTAAATAACAGTTTTATTGCACCATAGGCAGTCTCTGAATGTTTTGAATTCCCAAATTATGGCCAGAGCTTCTTTTTCAGTCACACTGTAATTTCTTTCATACCTCCTTAATAATTTACTTGCAAAAGCAATTGTCCTATGATATTCCTTTTCATCATCCTCAAAATTTTGAAATAATTCAACTCCAATACCATAACCATTAGAATCAGTTCCCAGATTGAAAGGTCGACTAAGGTCCAGATCCTCTTTCAAGGCCTCTTTAAGATAGTTAAATGCTTCATCACATTCATCCATCTAAACAAAAGGTACTTTAGGACTTAACAATTTGGTTAAACATGGGTTGTTGAACGCTTGTCCATGCACAAAATTTCTACAAAAATTACACAAATCTAGGAAAGACTTCAACTGCACCCGAGACTTTGGAGATGGACACTATTTAATGGCATTTATCCTTTCAGGGTCAACCTCAGTACCAGCAGTAGACAAGACTCTACCCAAGAATGTTGTTTCTTTTCTTACAAACTCACACTATAAGCCTAATGGTCATGTCCCCTTTCCTCAAAGCTTGAAACACCTCACCCAACATTCTACAATGCTCTTCCCAACAGTGGCAACCAATGGGCCACACTGTTATTTTAGAACTCAACTCCTGTCCTAATACTTGGACAAGGGCCCCAATGAACAGTGACAGACTAATATTTAAACCAAATTGAAGCATAGTCTACTGGTAACATTTTCCATTTACCAACAAAGCAGCATATTTTCTATATTCCTTTGCAAGTGGGACTTGTCAGTACCCAGCTGTCAGATCAAGACTGTTTATATAATTCATATTGTAATAGTCCTGCAATATTCCATCCATATTCTCAGGGCGATCAGTCTCTCTACTCAGTATGGTATTCAACACTCTAGCATCTATGACCGCTCTCAAAACTGTGTGAAATCTTATGAGACTTAACTGCCAAAGTCATCAGTCCCTATATGACCGCTCTCACACTACCATCTGTCTTGCCAATAGCTATTATTGGATTATTGTATTCACTTTTACTTCTCTCTATAACACCACACTCTATCATCCTCTCAATTTCCTTCTGTACTTCTTCTCTCAAAGTGAATGGTATAGGGAAAGGTATTCTTGCAAAGGGTTCATGCAGTTTCAGATCTAATTTGCGTTAAAAGTTCTTAACATTACCAGGTTTATCTGAAAACACATCTATATTCACCCATAGAGCTTCTCTTAGCTCATAATTCTGTTGCTCACTTAACCCTTCTACCTAGTCCATTTGGACCTTCAACTCTTCTATTGTTCCTCTTTCATCTTTATTACCACCACTGTCTAGGTTCAGTTCTAAATTCCCAATGTCCATTCCTATTGGCCACACTCTTATCTTCAATTGTCCTACTAAATTATTATTATCTATCACCATACCCTCAAAATTCAGCCTCATTTCTGACCCTCGATTATCAAAACTAATAAAACCATCTCCACATTTAATTTCTGCTTTCCACTCTGTTGTGGATTGGCAGGAGAGCCAACCCAGGAATCTAGAGGAAGCCGAAAGGCACGCGTTTTAGCTCACACAGGCTGGCGTGAGGTCTGGAGCAGGACAAGGAATTTAGACTTTAGAAAAAAACGGACATAACTGGTGGAATACTTAACTTTAATCCATTAATGGTTAAGGTCGGTCTTGCTGTTAAATGATTCACAATATTAATAGCAACTGATAATGGCGCCTTGCTAGGTCGTAGCAAATGACGTAGCTGAAGGCTATGCTAACTATCGTCTCGGCAAATGAGAGCGTATTTTGTCAGTGAACCATCGCTAGCAAAGTCGGTTGTACAACTGGGGCGAGTGCTAGGAAGTCTCTCTAGACCTGCCGTGTGACGGCGCTCGGTCTGCAATTACTGATAGTGGCGACACGCGGGTCTGACGTATACTAACGGACCGCGGCCGATTTAAAGGCTACCACCTAGCAAGTGTGGTGTCTGGCGGTGACACTACATTCCTCCCCCGCAAGTCGGCGTACGGTTGTGTTAGCAGGCCGCGGCGGCCGTGCGGTTCTGGCGCTGCAGTCCGGGACCGCGGGACTGCTGTGGTCGCAGGTTCGAATCCTGCCTCGGGCAGGTTAGTTAGGTTTAAGTAGTTCTAAGTTCCAGGGGACTTATGACCTAAGATGTTGAGTCCCATAGTGCTCAGAGCCATTTGAACAATTTTGAACGGTTGCGTTATAAGGCTTCCGCTCACCGTGGGGAGGACACCATGTTGACGTATTCGACAAGGTGGGGAGCCTAACAACAGGCGAGGCTGTGCCACCCGCACCCTGCCATTCGGTCCGCGGGTAGCTAGGAAACGCCTGAAAACCTGCTCCAGGGTGCACGCCAACATGTGGTTTATGCGCCCGTAGAGAGACAGGAGGGGCCGTAGGGTCGACCTCCATCGGGCCGGGGCACCCGACGGGCGAAGACGACGTATGGTCCGGAGCGGGCAAGAGTTCCATGTCGGCAGTGCGTGACCCAGGGAGGCGCCCGACGGTTGCAGCGACGCGTCCACTGCTGGCGGGAGAACAGGCGGCAGCGGCGGCCCGTCGTCATGGGGCAAAATGGAAGGCAGCGTCGGTAACACCTGGGGATGAGGCGAGCCAGCAAATGGGTCACCAAGGCGCTGACCGGACGGCACCGTCGCTGAAAGCAGACGGCGAGCGGCAGATCCCATGCGACGACAGAAGCGCAGCTGGTTGAGATGTCGGCGCACCTCACCAGAGGCCACCAAAACCAGATACATAGCGCGTCCGAGGCAGCAAAGAATGCGCCCTTCGAGCCAACGCCGTGAACCTCGGTAGTGACGATAGTAGACAACGTCGCCTGGAGCAAAAGCAGATGCTTGCCGCTGCACAGGAACCTGATGCGGCGGATGTAGCAAAGACATCAAGGTTTGATGATGACGACCGTAGAGCAACTCAGCCGGCGAGCGACCATCTCGGGGCTGAGAGCTATACGAGGACAAAAAGAGCAATAACGCGTCCTCCTGAGAATGCGACTCTTTTAACTTCAATATCTGTGATTTGAAAGTCCTGACCAATCGTTCAGCGGCACTGTTTGACTGTGGCGAAAACGGCGCGGACGTCAGATGTTGAATACCATTGGCCTTGCAGAATGACAAATTCTGCGGACATGAATTGTGGGCCATTGTCGGAAACAATAGTCTGTGGAAGACCTTCAATGCAAAAGATAGCAGATAACGCTTGGATGGTGGTAGATGACGTCGTGGAAGACATCGGGCCAACAAAACGAAAATTACTGAATGAATCTACCACAACCAACCATCGAGCATTCCAGAATGGACCAGCAAAATCGACGTGCAAGCGTTGCCAAGGGGAAGTGGCTTTTGGCCATGCAAAGAATTTCCGCGGTGGGGCTGATTGTTGTTCGGCACACACCATGCAAGAAGAGCACATATTCGTAATCGCGGCATCGATTCCGAACCAAGTACAGTGCTGACGAGCAAGTTGTTTCGTTCTCACTATACCCCAATGTCCTTGGTGGAGAAGCTGTAAGACAGAGGACTGTAACGAACGTGGTACCACGACCCTGGACTGATCATTATCAGAACGCAGCAGCAAAGCACCACGTCGAACAAAAAGTCTCTCCCTGTGAGGAAAAAATCGGCGAACCAACGGATCCCCGATCCGTGACTTTGACAAGGGCCATTGCGTAGCAACAAAACGCAGAACGGTAGCAAGGACAGGGTCAGCAGCTGTGGCTGTAGCTACACGACGAAAATCAATCGGAAAGGATTCCACCACGTCATCGGTTTCCGAATCAATGAACATGCAAGCAAGTTCGGAGGAATCGAATGCTCTATCCTCAGCAACAGGCAAACGGGACAATGCATCGGCGTTTCCGTGCTTAGCAGTGGACCGATACAAGATATCGTAGCGGTACTGCGAGAGGAAAATAGACCAGCGAATGAATTTCTGCGCTGTACGTGGAGGTACAGGCTTGTTTGGATGAAAAAGCGATGTCAAAGGTTTGTGGTTTGTGATGATGGTAAAGTGACGACCATACAAGAAATCATGAAACTTTGTAACACCAAATATGAGAGCCAATGCTTCTTTCTCGATCTGTGAATAATTTCTTTGCGCCGACGAGAGCAATTTGGACGCAAAGGCAATAGGGCGATCGTGCGATCCATCTTTGTCGCAAGCACAGCACCGATCCCGAAATCCGATGCATCCACCATCAATAAAAAGGGTTTCTGGGGATTGAATGGCGTAAGGCAAGTATTGGAAAGCAACGCCGATTTCAACTGGCGAAAGGCGCGTTCGCATTCCGTCGTCCAGACGAACGGGACACCTTTACAGCGTAAGCGATGAAGCGGAGCTAAAATGGAAGAGGCGGGGCGCACATATTTATGGTAATAGTTTATTTTTCCCAGCACACTCTGTAGCTGCTTCAAATTCTGCGGTGAAGGCCAAGTCTTGTATGGCACGGAGGTGCTCGGGACTGGGATGTATGCCTTGGGCATTGAGTACATCTCCCAGGTAGGGCAAGTCCCGAGCAAAAAACACACATTTGTCCTTCCGCAAACGAATACCATTTTGTCGCAAGACCTGAAATAATGTTCTGAGATTGGCTAAATGTTCTCCTTCCGTCTTTCCGGAGATCACAATATCGTCCAGATAGTTTGCTGCAGTAGGGACCGACGCACAAACAGTTTGTAGATATTGCTGAAACAATGCAGGGGCAGATGCACACCCGAATGCAGTCGTTCGAATCGATACAAACCAAGATGCGTGTTAACCACCAAAACGCGCTGGGATTCTTCGTCCACCGGTATTTGGAAGTACGCATCTGTTAGGTCCAACGTCGAAAAATATTTACCCGGGCACAGTTTGTCAAAAAGATCTTCCGGGCGGGGTAAAGGAAAAGTTGCAATCACTAGTTGCGGATTCACTGTTGCCTTGAAGTCCACACAAAGTCTCAATTTTCCGGAAGGTTTTGGCAAAATTACTAAGGGTTATGCCCAGAGAGAAGCCTGCACACGGTCAATTACACCTTGTGATTCCAAATCGTGTAATGTTTTTGCGACCTCATCACGCAATGCGTGGGGAACATAGCACGCTCTGAAAAATTTCGGTTGCTCGTTGACTTTCAGTTCCAAATGTGCGTTATAGTTCTTAGCGCAACCAAGGCACGGTGCAAAAATGTCTGCAAATTCTTCACATAGACGAGAAACACTGTCTGAAGGCACAGTCTGGTTCACTGATAGGACCTGATTTACTATAGACATGTTAAACAACTGAAATAAATCGAAACCAAACAAGTTCACTGCAGAAGAAGAACGAAGGACGTAAAATGACACAAGTTTTGTTTGTCCTTTGTATGTTGCAAGAAGGCTGCACTGTCCTAACACAGGGATCGCTTGTCCTGAATAACTACTTAACATTTGCGGAATGCAATGGAGGTGTGCCCAGCTGTTTGTACGTGTCGTGATTGATCAGTGAAACTGCAGCTTCTGTATCGAGCTGGAATGGTATCACTTTGCCGTTAATGTCCAAATCTACAAAAAGTTTATTGTCCTGCTGACGACAAGAGCGACTGTCTCGTGCAACGTGAACTGACACTGGTACAGAATCACATGCGACTTGACGGGATTTCCGGCGATGTCGACGCACACTATTTGTGGGACGAACACAGTCACTGTTAGAGAGAGTGGCACTGAGCAGAGTGGAATGAACTACATGAATTTCCATGGGCGAAGTTTCGCTAGCCTGAGTATCCTTGGTTCGAATTCGATTTGAGCTTTTTCTGGCAAACACTCTGAACATGGCCTTTTTTATTACAGAAAAAGCAAATAGCCTGGCGTGACGGGCAATTCTCACACCGCGGGCATGAGTTTAGCACGTCATTTGCTTGCCTGCGTGGCACACGTGGCTGAGAGCCTAGCGGCAGCTGCGCTGCTGGGCGCGAGGACTGTTTACTGCTCCGTGCAGCTCGCCCGGCGGGCCGGGTAACCTGACACATGGGTGGCGAAGTTTCAAATGATTCCTGAGCAAAGTCAAGTGTGTCCTGCCGATCCAATATGTCCATCACTTGTTGAAGGGAGGGATTGACTAGTTTCAAAATCTGTTCCCTTATACGAACATCAGAAACGTTCTGTGCAATTGCATCACGTACCATAGTACCTGAATAAGGGAGTCCACATAGACACTCAAAAGCACAATCCCTAGTAAGGCCATGCAAGGTTGCAACCCACTCCCGATTAGTCTGACCTGCCGTACGTTTTGTACGAAAGAAGGAATACCATTTGGCAACTACATTGACTGAGTCTTTGAAATGTGCATCTAATGCAGACAAAATTTCGGCGTAGGACAGAGTTGCTACGTCGCGTCGGGGAAATAATTTGACTATCACACGGTACGTGGTCACCCCAACGGAGGACAATAAAAAAGGCTGCCGCTCGTTACCTTGAATTCTGTAGGTGGCGAGGTGGAATCCAAATTGGCGTGACCACTCCGTCCAGCTTTCCAGTGCAGCATCAAAAGGTCGAAAAGTTGGTGCAACTGCATGTTGTGGCTGCATTAGCGGTGGAGCGGCGGCTGCCGCATCGTTTTGCATGGCACGCTGACCCTGGACGAGCTGTCCAAGGGCATCCAGTAAGGCCTGCGTCTGCTGATTCTGTAAGCGATAAAATTCGGACAGTACATCTGGAGATTGTGGCGAAGCCATTACACAAGTAAATCAATGCAATATCGATAAGAACACGGTTTGGCATCGTCGCCAAATGTTGTGGATTGGCAGGAGAGCCAACCCAGGAATCTAGAGGAAGCCGAAAGGCATGCATTTTAGCTCACGCAGGCTGGCATGAGTCCTGGAACAGGACAAGGAATTTAGACTTCAGAAAAAAACGGACGTAGCTGGTGGAATACTTAACTTTAATCCATTAATGGTGAACATCGGTCTTGCCGTTACATGATTCACAATATTAATAGCAACCGATAATGGCGCCTTGCTAGGTCATAGCAAATGATGTAGCTGAAGACTATGCTAACTATCGTCTCGGCAAATGAGAGCGTATTTTGTCAGTGAACCATCGCTAGCAAAGTCGGTTGTACAACTGGGGCGAGTGCTAGGAAGTCTCTCTAGACCTGCCGTGTGGCGGCGTTCGGTCTGCAATCACTGATAGTGGTGACACGCGGGTCTGACGTATACTAACGGACCACGGCCGATTTAAAGGCTACCACCTAGCAAGTGTGGTGTCTGCCGGCGACACCACACACTCTATGAACCAATTCATACCCAAGATAATATCCACACTCCGACCAGGCACCACAAAAAAGTTGTGTACCAAATCTACATCTCCTACTTCCAATTTTAAAATAAAATTGATGCTTAATAACTTTACTCAGTTCAACTGTGGCACCTATTATTTTTAAGTCTAACACTGGTACATCCATTACCACGTTACCATCTTTTGTACAATTACAGAATTCTTCAACTACTGCACCAATTTCACTTCCTGTATCCAACAGAGCTTTCTCTTCCCTACCATAGGCTCTTAATTATACAAAAGGTTGCCGAGCTTCAATCTCATCAACATCCTCTTCCTCATGCAATAAATCTCTTTCAATATTGCCATGTACCCAATCTCTACTAAATAATTCCACATTTTACACCCTCTCCTGATTCCTTCCAAATTGAACATAAATTCCTCTTCTTCTTGTTACAAGATGTCGCTTCCTATTCTTACTGGTGATAAATACATTTACTCTCTCCTCTTCCTCTGTGCCTATACCATGGTTCATAGAATTTACAGAAGTCTCTGCCTCAATAATTTTAGAAATCTGCCCTTCTCCTTCTATATCATCTCCCTGCAAACTACCACATACGAGAAATGCATCTCCTTGTACTCCTTCTTCTTCCTCTTCACTACAACTACTCTTCTCCCTTTCTTCTCCCTCACTTTCAACATTTTCAATTTGCATTATGTTACCTTCCTTATCTCCATCTCCCTGTACCCCTTCACACTGTTTAATTCCTTCATACTTAAGAGAAAACATGCCAATACATGATCCATCTGATTCTATATCATTTCTACCATTAACTTATGGCACTTTCTTCCAATCAATGAGTTCTGACTTTCACACCTCTTATCACCATGGTTAGCATTATCCATATTACACAGAATGTAGATGAAGATGAAATAGAAGATATGATACTGCGTGAAGAATTTGACAGGGTACTGACAGACCTAAGTCGAAACAAGGCCCCAGGAGTAAACAGCATTCAATTAGAACTACTGACAGCCTTGGGAGGGCCAGGCCTAACAAAACTCTACCATCTAGTGAGCAAGATGTATGAGACAGGCGAAATACCCTCAGACTTCAAGAAGAATATAATAATTCCAATCACAAAGAAAGCAGGCGTTGACAGATGTGAAAATTACCGAATTATCAGTTTAATAAGCCACCGCTGCAAAATACTAACACGAATTATTTACAGATGAATGGAAAAACTGGTAGAAGCCGACCTTGGGGAAGATCAGTTTGGATTCTGTAGAAATGTTGGAACACGTGAGGCAATACTGACCCTACGACTTATCTTAGAAAATAGATTAAGGAAAGGCAAACCGACGTTTCTAGCATTTGTAGACTTAGAGAAAGCTTTTGACAATGTTGACTGGAATACTCTCTTTCAAATTCTGAAGGTGGAAGGGGTAAAATACAGGGAGCAAAAGGCTACTTACAATTTGTACAGAAACCAGAAGGCAGTTATAAGAGCCGAGGGACGTGAAAGGGAAGCAGTGGTTTGGAAGGGAGTGAGACAGGGTTGTAGCCTCTCCCCGATGTTATTCAATCTGTATATTGAGTAAGCAGTAAAGGAAACAAAAGAAAAATTCGGAGTAGGTATTAAAATCCATGGAAAAGAAATAAAAACTTTGAGGTTCGTCGATGACATTGTAATTCTGTCAGAGACAGCAAAGGACCTGGAAGAACAGCTGAATGGAATGGATAGTGTCTTGAAAGGACGATATAAGATGAACATCAACAGAAGCAAAACGAGGATAATGGAATGTAGTCGAATTAAATCGGGTGATGATGCGGGAATTAGATTACGAAATGAGATGCTTAAAGTAGTAAATGAGTTTTGCTATTTGGGGAGCAAAATAACTGATGATGGTCGAAGTAGAGAGGATATAAAATATAGACTGGCAACGACAAGGAAAGCGTTTCTGAAGAAGAGAAATTTGTTAACATCGAGTATAGATTTAAGTGTCAGGAAGTCGTTTCTGAAAGTATTTGTATGGAGTGTAGCCATGTATGGAAGTAAAACGTGGTCGATAAATAGTTGAGACAAGAAGAGAATAGAAGCTTTCGAACTGTGGTGCTACAGAATAATGCTGGAGATTAGGCGGGTAGATCACATAACTAATGAGGTGGTATTGAATAGAATTGGAGAGAAGAGAAGTTTGTGGCACAACTTGACTAGGAGAAGGGATCGGTTGGTGGGGCATATTCTGAGGCATCAAGGGATCACCAATTTAATATTGGAATGCAGCGTGAAAAGTAAAAATCGTAGAGGGAGACCAAGAGAGGAATACACTAAACAGATTCAGAAGGATGTAGGTTGCAGTAGGTACTGGGAGATAAAGAAGCTTGTACATGATAGAATAGCATGGAGAGCTGCGTCAAACCAGTCTCAGGACTTAAGACCACAACAACAACAACAACATAACTAAACATCTTTCCTCTTCATGAAAACTTGCAACATAAGTGGACCCAGACAATCGACCCGCCCAAACATGGGCCCTTACTGTTGTGGAGTACCGTTTTTGCACATGAGAACTTCCCCATCTACCACGACTTATGTTATGACCTCTAATATATGATTGACCTCTTCCTCCTCTACCTCTCACATTTACTTGATTCATTCTGTTACTTTGCTCTCGGTTCTCCTGATACCTCTCAGAATCTCTGTGTTCATTAAATGAACAATTAGTTTGCCATCTATCCACATCCCTCAATCTATTCAGAAAATGTTATATATTGTTGTTATGCAATATTAGTCCACACCTCTGATTGAGAGGCAACTTCCCCATTCGCACATCTATCGTATCCCTGTCACTCCTAGTACTGCCCATATGTTTCAGTCTATTAATCCATCTTTCACAATATTCTCTCATACTCTCTCTGTTTCTTCTATCATATCACCTGGAGATTTACTATGACTGTGAATTTGTAATCTGAAAATGTTCAAAGAGAAACTGCATCAAGTAAATTAACATTGTATAAACCCCAAGAACCCGTTTTACTTCTGGAAGCTTCAAAAGCATACCTCTATGTGACAAGTTGCTCAACCTGATAAAAATTCTGGTAATAAAATCCTTTGATAGTGAAAACAGTACGTAAAACACTCTGAACTTAATTTCACAAAAAAGCACACAATATACTGTAATTTTGCTTACCAGTAAAAATTAAACCCAGAGAAATTTGCATCTAAACATGAATGAATGGAAGTATGACGTTAAGTGACATGCAAACAAAGATCACTTACTTTGACAGATGTTAGATTTAAAGTCCCCTCTAATACATCAACTTGAACCAATGGCGAGTAAGCGATTTCTTAGTAACTTGTCAGTGTAAATAAATTTAATGGCAGGTGACTTAACTTACAATTTTTTCCACATTTCACAGTACAACACGCAAATTCTCCTGCCTAAACTATTGTATATACACGGCGAAGCACACCCTCCAAAAGACACACACAACATAATGCAACAACTAGTACAAATACACTTAAAAGCAAAAACAAATAAATGATGGCAATAACCACAACTGTCTTTACAAGACACTACTATACTTTTATTTATGGAGAGAAACATTGAGATGTAATCTGTTACAAAGCAGAAAGAAATTAAATTGTTTACAACTGTGTGTTTCTCGAATTGTTTTCAGTTTTATCTGCTCTGGGTCAGCGAGATGTGGCGATGGTGATAGAAGAAGTTTGTAGTTGCTGATATGAATCTTACAACTTCGCCCAGTCGTGTCCTTAGCATTGATATCTCGTTTTTCTTTATACCTTGTTTCGGCTGGTGGTGGTAATAAGTTGTGAAGCATCAATTTCTCATCAGCAGGAACTAAGTAACTGTTTATGCAGCACTTGAAGATCGTATTTGTTCAACTGCAACTTTCACACACGATAGTTTGGCACAGTCCAGACATCGTGTTTAAATTAAAATTCCATTTGCTATAATTTGCCAATTGTGAAATTAGGTAGTCCATCTGCTGTTAATATCCATGGTTCACGATAACACTGTTCCTACAAAACCAGTCACTTACACAGTAACACAGTTCACAGTTTCCACATTGGCGGTTAATGTTTCAGCATACGTCATATTTCGTCGTCAAGAAAAACGAGCAATATTAAATTCACAGTTTATGTAATGCAGTTCAATTCTAAACCGACGACAATACTGTCTGTTCATGAGTGCATTGTCACTGCCACAAGCATCGTTCTGCAAAAACCAACAGTGTTCCCGTAATACAACGTCCGTTTAGAATGTCCATCATAAAGTCAAATTTTAAACCATGTCCGACACACAAAAGCCCGGTATTAACACCCCATCAAATGCACACCATTACTACACACACTACTTGCTTTCATACTGCCTAGCTCACACGCTATCTGCGACTGTCTGCCACACTGTTCGACCCGACATCTACTGATACCTCTCTTGCTCCACAGTTCTTACTACACTTCTGCCTATTGCATTCTGTTTCACGTGATATGCTTAATAAAACTATTTGAAAGACCATGAGAAAAAATCTAAGTCTTAAACACAAGGATCTCGTATAGAAAACAGCAAAGTAAACATAGTCACACTTCATGTTCTACATTATATAACCACATGAAAAATATTCAACGTCACCAGAAATATATCTATGAAGTACAAGGTAGTCATGGCATCACAACAGATATAATGTACATCAGTGGGCTGAAGCAAAGTTTATAATTGATTTCTTGACTAATTTTGTTTCTTAAACTGGGGTGAAACAACATTTCAGAATGTCAACGTATATATATGGTGAACATTAATAAAATCGACAAATTGCTGGGATGGATACCTGACTAGAAATGGAGGAAAAGAGGCCCTACAAACATGTGCCCAGCAATGCATCATGGCCACAGTAGATCGTGCTCACGAATGAAAGTTCCTCTGACAAATTGCAATATGTTCCTTGTGTGTTGCAGGCATTGTGATTGATGCAGCATCCTGCAAGTAGCCGAATGATCCAATATTCATGTTGGGACCAAGCCAAGATGGTGTTTCTGTAGGGCAAGCTGATGGAAACAATCGAGAGGCAGCACAGATATACCAAAAAAAGTATCCTCACAGACACCAACCACGTCACACAACATTTCAAGCCCCTTTTGGCTGTTTGTGTGATCATGCGTACCTTGAAACAGATGAATTGAAATTTGGAAATTTGTGATAAGGACTATGGGACCAAACTGCTGAGGACATCAGTCCCTAGGCTTACACACTAATTAATCTAACTTAAACTAATTTATGCTAAGGACAACACACACACCCATGCCTGAGGGAGACTCGAACTGTCGGCAGGGGGAGCTGTGCGAACCGTGACAAGGTGTCTAAGACCACACAGCTCCCTCACGAGGCATATGAATGTGCAAGGAGGCAACTTACAGTGCGTAAACTAGATTTGGAGGATTGGATTCTGCCTCTCAACCATTTTCATCTCCTTGGCTGTACACAACACCATCTTGACTTGTTCCTGACATGAATACTGGATCATTCTGCTGCATACGGTATGCTGTGTCAATCACGTAGCCTAAGATATGCAAGGAACACACTGCATTTGGTCAGATGAACTTTGAGTTGTCAGCACTGTATACTATGACAACAATGCATTTCTGGACACATGTTCATAAGACCTTTTTACCTTTATTTTCAGTCAGTAATCCGTTCCTGCAGCTTGTCGGTTTTGTTAATGTTCACCCTACATATCATCAAACAAAATTTGTAAGGGAATTCATAAAGCCTGTTTACCTGATCCATTTCTTTTTTACCTGCATAACAAATAAAATGAAAAACAAATGTATTTTTCTGCTTCAATAGAGGTAATTTGTTCGCTAAAAAAGTCATTTAATGAAAATTACTTCATCACCATATGTTCTTTTTTATAATTCTGTAGGTGTCAGCTCTGTTCACTTATTTTAAAGTTAAATCCTTTTTCACATTCAGATATCTAGCATTTCTTGAGAAGAAAACTCAATGTAAGAAATATCAAAGTTGTCAGGGAGCACTGGGAACGTTTCCTGACAAAGCAGAATGATAAAAATAAAACCTAAGAAGATAAAAAAATCACAAAACCCGCTGCTATAACCTGATCAGACACTTTAGAACACAGCGACCGCGATGAAAATAGGTAAACTATCGATGTTAGCAGACAACTACACCGTTCCTTTCAACTCAACATCAACACTGTTTTCCCTAGAAACTTCAACACTGATGTCCTAGTCCATCCTGTTCCACTGACGGCATGTGTGAGTATCTTCATCTGAAGTGTAGTGTGGGTTGTGTTGAAATTCCGTTCCATCAAATGTGAATCAACCTTAACACGTAGTACATTTACATCTACACCTGCATCTATACTCTGCAACTCACCGTGAGATGCAGAACAGAAAGAACTGACCATTGTACCAGTTAGTTAGCGTTTCTTCCTTTTCCATTTACATATGCAGTGCAGGAAGAATGACTGTTTGAATCCCTTTGTGTGTATAGCAATTATTGTAATCTTATCTTCACGATCCCTGTGTGAACGATATGTAGGGGGTTGTATTGCACAACTAGAGTCATCATTTACAACTGGTTCTTGAAACTTTGTTAATAAACTTTCACGGGATAGTTTACGTCTATATTCAGGGTTTTTCCAGTTCAGTTCCTTCAGTAGATCTGTCACACCGTCCCAAAGATCAAACAAACCTGTGACCATTCGTGCTGCCCTTCTCTGCATACGTTCAGTATCCTCTGTTAGTCCTATTTGGTATGGGTCCCACACACTTGAGCAATATTCTAGAAACGGTCGCAGGAGCGATTTGTGAGCAGTCTTCTTTGTAGACTGATTGCACTGGTCCAGTATTCTACCAGTTAACTGAAGTCTACCACCCGGTTGATCCACAGGTGAAGCAATGTGATCATTCCACTTCGTATCCCAAGAATTACCATCTACCATACACTTCACTGTAGTTTACACAGTACAGATGTTGATATCCATCGTAATCCCTAAATTATGCTGTGCTGGCTAAATTTTAAAAATAAAGGCAAAAGGGGAAAGAACTTGGAAAGAATGTAACAACCATGGAGGTAAAAATAAGAGAAGTTATCATGACGTCACAAACTTGAAGCCGACCCAACTGAAGGTCCGCCATGTTAGCTACCACAAAACATTCGCTTCTGGTCGTTTGATTCCATGTAGTCGTGAAGTGTTTTGATAAAAAAACACGGGTGTACTAATAATTCTGATTGTAGTCTAAAGCGTAAACAAAACACATTTCATTCGTAATTGGACTTATTTAAGCGCTATTTTCTTATATATACTTGAAATTCTGATGCACTATAAAGTTTTACTGTATGGTTTTATTTCTGTGATTTGACTTTAGATTTCCTATCAATCCAAACGAAGAGCTCTCTGGGTGAAAGCCTGTTACAGTGATTGAATTATAAGTACTTAAAGCTTTACATATTTGTTAAAGCAAAGTTCCCTATCTAAGTCCAGGCTATTTAGATTATTACATTAATCACTGAGCTGTCGTTTACCCTGTAAATTGCTGTTATCTGCCACTCTGAATGTCAATTGGTAGGTACAATTTAAAAACAAAGCAGATGTGTAAACTACAATGGACCTGACAAGCTTAAATTCAGTTCTTTTCCTTTGTAATTTCACGAATCTTTCACTTTGTTGACATGCAGCTGGCTTGTTTATATCATCCCTGCATATATCTACGGGACACCAAAGGAAATAAAGTAAGTTTCTTGCACAATTGAACATTTAAAATTTGCATTTGACTTGAAAAAGCAACGAATACAAATAGGTGCCTCTAAACTATCAATCACTGATTTTGGAGTTCTGGCTTTATCAATTTTCGACACAAACACAATGAAAGTGAATAGAAATGGATTGCAAAAGCACGCTTTTCACAGCACATACTTCTCTTCTAGGTTATTCGAAGTGTATAAACAAAAAGGAATTAAAGTACTGAGGCCAGAAGCGTCATATTTTCGTGTCGTATTACTATATCGAATACGCATTCAAGAAACCAGAAAAACGTTTGAAGTTGCGTTCCTTAGACTGTGTTGTTCACTAAAACAGTGTAACATTTACTACATAAAACAAATATCGTGTGCACACGACAGAAATAACGAAGAAGAAACAATTGTAAACACGCGTCTGCTAATGTTTTGGGGGATCCAAGATGGCGGGAGACCCCGCCCACAGGCTTCAAAACAACCTACAGCATATGTCTTTAGCGCCATCTCCCATTATCATGGAGGTAAGAATTCTTATCTCCATGCCCCTTTTCTACCTCCATGGTAACAACTTCGTCTGTGGATAAAAGGTAAGTACTTGTATAAACTTCTGTCTTCGAAGTAGAGATAACTGCTTTGAATTTAATGTGGCATCTTTGCACGAATCACGTGTTTTTATTTGTAAACAAAACAGTGTATGGGAAGGGTGTGTTGGAGATACAAACATGGGGAGAAAACGTCGACGTGATCCATTTGACCAGGAAATATGCGTTGTTCCAGAGGTAAATAGTGAATTTAATATGGATGCTGTCCTCCAAGAATTCTCCGTTTTAATTCTTTCAAACCAACTACACGCGTACGTCGTCTACGCCCGTAAGAGACCGCAAAGAGTTTCCACACAGCTGTAAACTAAAACCTACATGATGAAACTGTGTAGTACACAGTGTGTACCGAAATATAAAATGTTGTTTCATGTAATCGCTAAGTTACGTTTGCCACCTTCTTCGTATGTGACCGTATGTCAAACTGTGCTTTCAAGTATATTGTGCATGTTTCACTCTCAGTTTGTATTTTTAAATAGAGGGTAAATTTTAAACGTTTTCGTATATAAAATTGTGTGGTGTAAAATACAGATACACAAATAAAAGATGGAGCGCATAGGGTGCAATAACAAAGTGATTTGTCGATGATAACAGCTGTAATCAAGAACAAATTATAGGCAGAGATCGTCGAACTTTCAGATGGCTGTAGTTGTGTCAACGTACTCAAATGACTGGATCCAGCATATCCTGAGTGTGGGTGGATCTCTCATGGCTGAGGAAAGGAAATAGAAAGAGAAACAAGCAAATTTAATGACTCAATCTGAGTGTTGTAATCTAAATTTTAATATATTTGGGTTCAAAGAACTGTCATTGACAAGCTATTTGTTGTTTTGTTGCTGAGGCGGTTTTGCTCATTGCATTATCAGTATGTCCATTTTGGCACCAAAAATTAAAACATAGGCGTTTTTGTAAAAACGGGAAGGTATTCCTAAGGCTTGTAAGTGACCACTGCTGTGCATTATTTTGCTACAACATCCAGTTTCAAAGCTGTGTATCATATGTTCACTACTGAAGTATGTGCCATAAAATCATAATATTGTGGGTACATTATTAATTGAGATTTACCAACCACTGTAGACTATTTCTTGCTTGTTGTCAACTTTAATTACCAGACAACACTGTTTAGGGCTTAGCTAAGTAAATTTTAGCAACAGAGTTAATTTTTGCAGAAGTGTTACTTGCAGTTCAGTTTAAAATCTGCTGTAAAACAGTGGTGTATGTTAGCCAAGAGTGGCAGCGACCAAAAAGCAATAAATTGGTCATATTCATTGAATTATAGTCCTGCAGGTTAGCAACCTCAGTCACACCAAATATTAATTTTGAATGAGTATTTATAATTGTTGCGAAAGAGCCCTAACTTTTTTTGGAGAACTGGATATTCAGCAGAGTGAGGAAATATAGTGTTGTTGTTTTGTGAATTACAAATATGGCTTGGTGTGGGATGTACAGGGGCATCTTGAGTTGTCTATTGCCGTTTCTGCTTAACTGTAGGCCTACTCTTTAAAATGGGTATAATTGTTAGCAGGTGTATGAATCACAATTTATTTCCTTACCATCAAAATCTAAGCAATATATTGAAATAGCAGAAAATCTTGGATGGAAAACAAACAATATATGAGAGAAGCCTGATTTACAATTTTAAAAAAGTGCTGGGCAATAGATTTAATATTATCTATCACAAATGAGAGGCAGGCCTATTGTTTTTTATGTTTTTACTGTAATAATTAGTAGCATTCAGCCATAATTTATGTCCTACACACAATTCAACAGCATATTTTGAGAGAGAATGCTCTCGTCATCTGGTTGTAAAACTTAGCTCATGAGGGTAAAACACTGAAAAATCTACCAACATAATAGTGTCGTCAGCAAAAATAAAATGGAATAAAACATTGAGCCATGTCTTCCTGCAATGCTCTTTGCAGGATAGTTTCTCTGTCAAAGTTACGCTCTCTGTGGCATTCTGGTTGGCTAGTGCCCTCTATTTAGGATGCCTGCAGCTCGCAAGGTGAGACCCGGGGCAGTGGCAGAGGGAAGACAGCACACAGAGCATTGCGAGTAGTCAGTCGGCTCTTGATGTACTGCGATGATGCATGGTGTTGACATTCTGGCACCTTGGTCTGGCAGCAAGTGAAACTTGAGCTAGTTGTGGTTATAAATTTATCAAGTGAAATTTAATGTCATTGGAGATTGTTTAATGAACAATTGCTGTAATATTAACTGGGATTATCACACTATAGTGTTTACACCTCTTCCTGCATTTGGCACTACCCAGTGCTTGGCTGTTGGTTTTAGTATTTTGATGAACTGTGTATTAATACTGGGTTTGTGTGTTCTAGGAGCCATTATTGGTGTACGAAGGTCCTCCTCCCTGTTGCTGTCACTTGAGCTCTTGAGCACGGAATTCAGACGCATGGCAGATGTGAACGACAAACATCAAGAATAATCTGATTCCTGTGTAGATCTTTCAGGCAATCATAACATCATATTTCCAAATGTTTTCCATAATAGTTAATTCATGTATTTATGAGATCTTGCTATTTGGGTACTTTTGAAACGTAATAGCTTTTACAAATTGTTATTTTACATATTCACAAGGCCTAATAATTGACTTAATTTCACAACTACTGAGCTCCGATCTGCAGTTAGGTTAAAGTTATATTCATGTAAAGTAATTTTTTATTAGTTTAAAGTTGAGGCCATAAGGCTGTTTTTCTTTTAAAATTTGCAACTTATAAAGCTTGGCCAAGATTTTTGCTGAGGCCTAGAACCAGGAAACACTCTGGGATATCCAGAAAACGCTCTTGATGTTGATACTTGTGAGAAGAAAGATGTTAGTGATAAATATGTTTATCAGGTACAAAGAAAGGATGAAACACTATCCCATTAAGTTAAACAGGTCCGTCGTGCTATCTTAGCCTTGTGTGTTGAAATTTCAGAGACTGAAGCAGTCACGAATATTTTGGAAGGTATGCAGTCCACCCATAAGAGTAGAATTCTCTTTAGCAATACACCACCTTCCTTTGCTGAATTGGACGAACTTTTAACTAAAATTGAAAATGTTCATTATGGTGATGGCAAACAGAGAGAATTGGAAGCAGGCTGTAGTGGGGCTAGAGTAATGACATTCAGCATTATTGGCAGGGTTCGATAACTAAAGGAATATGCTACTGTTGTGGAGAAATGGCATTTTGTTAGAGATTGCCGATCTGGAAGAGTGGGGGAAGAAGACGCCAGAAAAAAAAAGGTCCCGTTAATTTTCTGCAGAAAACTGCAGCAGTGTGTCAAGCTGACAAGGGTTGTTGTGAACTAACATGTTTGCATCATTACAGCATGAGTGCAACTATCAGCTCAATCATAATGCTGTTCTATGGGTTGCCTACATTTTCCTCATCTGTGCAGTCATAATTAATGAAAAGAAATGTGGCGGTATTCAGAATGCACAAGGTAATGACAACGGCCTAAGATTTCTTAATGCTTTATCATAAATTTGCAGTGCATCTTTGCTGAAGTAGCTACAAGCTGATGACTGTATAGTTAGAAAATGGGGAAAGTATAGGCAGCCAATAGAACAGCATTGTGGTTGAGCCAATAGCTGTACTTATGTTGTAATGCTGTGGACATGTTAGTTCACAAGCATCTCCACAGCTCTGCGTAGGTGTCAACTTGACACTCTTGGGGTTCAGAGCAGATCAGCAGGATGTGGCCTGGTGCAGTATGTGGTGTGAGATGGGATAACTACTGACAGAAGTTGTTGTTGTAAGATGAGGACACACAGTCCAATTTGTTTTTATTCCATTTTATTCTATGAACATTGCAATAATATTGATAGACTTTTCAGCATTTTAACCTCATTAGCTGTTTTTTATAAGCTAATGATGAGATTATTGTCTTTTGAAAAATGCTGTTGAGTCGTTTGTAGAAAAAAAATTGTGATTGCATGCTACTAATTATGATGGTACTAGGCAATAGGCAAATAACAAAGTTTTTGGAGCACCGTTCCAACTCTCGAATCAGCATTCTTTAACACTTTTTCTCCATGAGGTAAAGCAAAAAAAGGCCAAACATAGAAAGGTATCAGATTTGGAAAACAGATTTATGGAAAAATGGGAAAGAGGTAGTGTTGATGAAAGTGTTAATGACAAATGGAAAAAATGGGGGAAGGACTCATGGACTCTGCCAAAGAAGTACTTGGAATTAGAGTATCCCAAAGTACCAGGAAAGAATGGATAACAGAAAACATGTTGAGAAAGATGGAAGAGCAGAGAAAGTGGAAAAATGTAGAAACTGAAGAAGGCAAAAAGAGGTACAGGAAACTGACTAATGAATTAAGAAGAGAAACTGAAGAACCAAGGAGAAAATGGATCAAATAGAAATGTGACAAAATAGAGAAAATGGAGAAAGAGGGAAAGTATGAAATGATGTATAGACTGGCTAATGAGACAGTTTTTGAATGTAAAAGAAAGGAATAACATGGAAATAGACAGAGCTGATGGTACTCTAGCAGAAGACCCACAGGAGGTTTAGAACAGATTGAAAGAATATATTGAATGTCTATATAAGTGGGATGAAATATAAAGCGAAATTAAGGTTGAAGAGGAGCAATATGTGCCGGAAGGTGGAAAGGGATTCACCATCTTGGAAGGAGAAGTAGAAAAGGCCCTGAAGAAGATGAAGAATAGGAAGCTATGTGGAATTGATGATTTGCCAGCAGAATTGTTGAAGAGTCTGGGAAACACGGCAAGAAAGAGTCCACCTCTGTAATGAGATATATGACAAAGGGGAATGGCCTGAGGACTTCCTTGCAACAGTTTTGATACCAATAGAGGAAAAAAAAAAAAAAACACCAAAAAATGTGAAGAGCATAGGACCGTCAGTCTAGTTTCTCATGCAGCTAAAGTGTTGCTGAGAATGTTGAATAAAGGGCTGTATGGCAAACTGTACTGTTGACCATGGGATGGACAACTCTCGTGACACTGCATGAGCACTAGCATTATGCAGGGCAGTTGCTGCATGGTCAGTGACAGCAACAATCACCTCGTAACTGCCACCAGGACAGGACACCTTCCTCTCCAGGTGCTGCACCAAGCTCGCCCATCTTTTCAAATTTCGTTATCATCAATTTTAAACCATTTGATGACATTGGGCCTCTACTCAGATCTTTCAGTCAGCGATACTCTCTCAATGCAACACTGTAATTGCTGCTGTTCACATAAAACAGTGTTGAGAACAGTGTACAGTCTCTCTTCTTGGTAGCAATACTATTCACTCACTTTACAGCTTGTCAGATGACAGTGTGGGTGTCATACCATCAAACAAATGATGTATTATGCTAGATGTGCACTTGGTTGCCAAAATTGAAACAAATTTTTTTTCCAGCACAAATCGGTTCTGTGTTAATGCACGTAGCATATTTACTAAGTTTTGCTGCCATGTAATAATTACAGTCCCCACTGGACCTCTATGAGTAGCTGCACTTTAATTGGAACTACCCGGTATTTCTGGACTACGGACATGTGTAATCATAAAATAATTTCTCTTTAATGAAGAGGGCATTACCACCGATTTACTGGGTTTTGCGCAGCACTACTGTGATGTGAGTGAACTAATGCTCAGTGTCTTTTATTTTATCTGTCGGAAGAACATGACTTTGTTTTAGTGCCTCACTTTTCTTATATGTTTTTAAAGGCCTCTTGTGCCTCATGTGACAAGTTTCAACACAGTTCATTGTTAGCCATAACTCCTGATTCATAAATGCTTTTAGGGTTTTCCCCACCCTTTACAGTCTTCAGCAATATGCAACCATGTTACCCATATGTTTTTCCATTATCCGTCCATCTCAGATAAGGCTATTTTCTTGATCTTTCCTTTTCTTGGAATCTAGCAATCTACTTCCTTATTCAGTGTTCCATCAATTTGCCTGGCAGTGTGTACCAGTCACATCTGTTCCATTTTCATTGAAGTCAACATTGTCTTCCTCTATAGTTTGTTTGCTGATCTATTTGCTTTTCTGGAAATAATGTTGTAATTTTCTTTTTTGTTTCTGTGTTTTGATCTTAAGCTATATATAGGCCTATTGAAAAGTCATCGACTCCAGCTACTTCTCCACCCTTCATAGGATCCTTTTATACTTCTCATTTTTCATTATTTACAGAATCTCATTATTTTCATTTTTAATAGATTTTTTCCAATGCATGCTTTGAATTTTACAAAGCTTTACAGAATCCTGCAGTATTTCAAGCATGCAAAACTACAATGAAATTACAAGGAGATTTCTAAAAGTAAGTTACACATTATTATGGCAGGCCAAGTAACTTTTATTGAATGCTGCGCTGCGATTCATAGATAGAAGTCACACAAGAGAAAATGGCAACTTTTGCAGAATTGCATTCTCGTCTTGACCGATGGGTGACTCCATCCCTTTGTTCTGAAGGGGTGTCCGCTTTGGTCACATGTTGCTTGCGTAGCTGTGCACTTTGTTTTTCAGTTGTGAGTTACCTGTCAACCTTATATTCAGTGCTCTCTCAGTAACCCTTCTACAAAGCATGGCATCACAGGCTCCAAGCACCATAGGTCCATCATCGTCGGTGTGGATAATTGTGTGCAGTTTAAGATGGTTTATATTTGAAGACTTAGACAAGGGAGTAAAAACCCCATTAAAATGTCTGCTGGGGAGGGTGGCAGCAGCCACTGGTATTTCCAGTCACCCAATGAAGAGAGGGGGGAAAAAATAGTGACAGGTGCTTCCAAAGCCTTCTCTGCTGTGTGAAAGATGCAGGAGGAGGCGAAGAAAACTTCATATTTAGATAATTTTGACGAAAATGTTGTCAGGAGATTGATACATAACTTTTCTGCATGAAACGGTATGTCTGACATTAAAATCACTACTATTGTTAATCAGAGAACATACTTCATTTAAAGGAGACATTATAACTTTTACTTGACAAGTTATGGTTCACGTATGTCAGTTTTCAGTTGTTTTGTTCCTATCTTGTTTATATGTTCAAATGTTCATCTAATTGACATTGTATAGCATTTACAAGGTGGAGGCCATGAGGTAACAGGAAGCGAATAGTTGAATGTTCTGATATATGGCATGAATGCTGTAAATTTTTAAAGCTAATTGAGTCATTAACATTGCTGTACAGTGCCTGCATAAAATAGTATTGCAGCTCAACAGGATTACTTTCTTTTTTTGTAGCATGTGGCTGGAACGGAAATTAGTGCCCAATGTGCCTAACAATTCCATTATTGTGCCCTATAGTAGGGCGCAATATGATAGAAGGAAAACCACCAACAATGAACAGCGGGAAAGGAAAGACGACAAATTTCAGGAAAGCAGAGATGACAAATTTGTTAAATTCTGGTAATGTTACATTTGATAATGTGACATGCCTTAATAAAAATCAAAAAATTCTCACGTATCACCGAGAATCAAACACAATAGAAACGATAAGGGCAAATGTAAAGTGTGTTACTCTTAAGCTCAAGAAAGTATGTAAGCTAGGCAAGGAAAAATTTTAGCTCTGTCACTGAGCTAGAATTGGAGGCAGTTGATAGACATGGAAAGTGTTGAAAAGAAATGTACTGAGCACGAAAAATTACTGGACAAAATAGAACAGGTTATCTGTCTTCACATTAGTGATTCAGATGACACTGGTGACAACAATTTTGACTCATGCATTCTGACAGTAGCAGGTAAATGGAAGGTCCTTGATCAATATTCTACATTTTCTGTATTTTACATTGTCAGCGTTGCTTTGAGAAGTTATCCACTGTATTTTTCTCTTTTTTGTGTTATGAGAGATCTTTCTTGCCACGCGTGTTTGGACTTCTATTTTCCTTTGATTGATCCTTCATTTAGGTATTGATTTTTTATTTTCAATATATTATCGAGTTCAGACCTTTGTATTTGTCAAATTATTAGTCTTAAGACATAACCTGTTAATACAATCATTTGCAGACTCTGTAGCTGTAACTTGGATGTTCTGTGAGATAGATGTTTGTAAAATAGCTCCAATTGCAGTACTATGCCTCCACTACTGTTGTCTCAGTCCTACCATGCTGTCTATGCAGCTAGGGGCCAAGTAAGTTTTTACACCTTTCTGTGACACTATTTTGCAGCAAAGTCACAAAGTCACTGTTCTACAAATTGTTGAATTCCTCAATGATAGAAATCAATTCCTTGGTCAGGGGGCCATTCAGAAAACATTGTGTGAACATCCTCATAGTTGGAAAATATCTCTCCCCACATGTTCTTTTCCTTGCCAAAAAGATGATAAATGAAAGGTGCAAGATGCGGACTGTATGGTGAATCAGCATTGCCCACAGTGGTGTGGCTGTGGTCAAATGTTTGGCACCTTTCAATGTAGCTGGACATGACAGTTCGTTTAGTCCACAAACCACCAGAATTTCACTGTGAAGCTGTGTGTAGTTTAGATAATTTTCCCACAACAATTGTACTATCCCACATACTTCAGCTTTTGAGTACTTTTCCAGTTGATCTACCATTTCAGTCCCACACCGTGATGCGCTCGTTATCTGTACCACAGTGGAGCTGTCTCTGTAGGAAGCCTATAACATGTACTTTCTTTTGACAATGTGCCATTTTTTGTCTACATCTACATATATACTCTGCAAACCACTGTGAGGTGCATGGCAGAGGGTATGTCCCATTGTACTAGTTATTAGGGTTTCTTACTGTTCCATTCGGGTATGGAGTGTGGGAAGACTGATTGTTTGAATGCCTATATCTGCGTGCGTGTGTGTGTGTGTGTGTGTGTGTGTGTGTGTGTGTGTGTGTGTGTGTGTGCAGTAATTAGTCTAATCTTATCCTCATGATCCCTATGTGAGCAATATGTAGGATGGTTGTAGTATATTCCTAGAGTAATTATTTAGAATCGGTTCTTGAAACTTCGTTAATAGACTTTCTCAGAATGACTTAGTCTGTCATCAAGAGTCTTCCAGTTCAGTTCCTTCAGTTTCTGTGTGACATCTCTCTCGCATTAAACAAAAATCAAACAATGGAAAATCCAGGATGGAATGTAACAATACCACAGAAGGAAAGTTGCTACTCACCATATAGCAGAGATGCTGAGTCGCGGTAGGCACAACAAAAAGATTCACACAATTATAGCTTTCGCTAATTATGGCCTTTGTCAGCAGTACACACACACACACACACACACAAATGCAACTTGCACACACGTCTGCAGTCTGAGAGCTGAAACCACACTGTGAGCAGCAGCAGCAGTGCATGATGGGAGTGGCAACTGGGTGGGGGTAAGGAGGAGGCTGGGGTGATGAGGGGGAGGGATAGTACGGTGGGAGTGGCAGACAGTGAAGTGTTGCAGTTTAGACGGAAGGCGGGAGAGAAGGTCCAGGGAGGAGAGGGGGTAAGTAGTGGAAAGGAGAGAAATAAAAAGAAATTAAGACTGGGTGTGGCAGTGAAATGACAGCTGTGTAGTGCTGGAATGGGAACAGGGAGGGGGCTGGATGGGTGAGGATAGTGACTAACGAAGGCTGAGGCCAGGAGGGTTACGGGAATGTAGGATGTATTGCAGGGAAAGTTCCTACTTGTGCAATTCAGAAAAGCTGGTGTTGGTGGGAAGAATCCATATAGCACAGGCTGTGAAGCAGTCAGAGATCAGTGATATCATGTTTGGTAGCGTGTTCAGCAACAGGGTGGTCCACTTGTTTTTTGGCCACAGTTTGTTGGTGGCCGTTCATTCCGACAGACAGCTTGTTGGTTGTCATGCCTACTTAGAATGCGGCACAGTAGTTGCAGCTTAGCTTGTAAATCACATGACTGGTTTCACAGGTAGCCCTGCCTTTGATGGGATAGGTGATGTTAGTGACCGGACTGGAGTAGGTGGTGGTAGGAGGATGTATGGGACAGGTCTTGCATCTAGGTCTATTACAGGGGTATGAGCCATGAGGTAAGGGATTGGGAGTAGTGGTTGTGTAAGGATGGATGAGTATATTGTGTAGGTTCAGTGGACAGCGGAATACCACGTTAGGAGGGGTGGGAAGGATAGTGGGCAGGTCATTTGTCATTTCAGGGCACGACAAGAGGTAATCGAAACCCTGGTGGAGAATGTAATTCAGTTTCTCCAGTCCTGGATGGTTCTGAGTTACTAGGGGAATGCTCCTCTGTGGCTGGACTGTGGGACTTTGGGAGGTGGTGGGAGACTGGAAAGATAAGGCACGGGAGATTTGTTTTTGTACAAGGATGGGAGGATAATTACGATCAGTGAAGGCTTCAGTGAGACTCTCGGTGTATTTTGAGGGGGACTGTTCGTGACTGCAGATGCAATGACCATGAATGGCTAGGCTGTACGGAAGGGACTTCTTGGTATGGAATGGGTGATAGCTGTCAAAGTGGAGGTATTGCCGGTAGTTAGTAGGTCTGATATGGGCGGAGGTACTGATGTAGCCATCTCTGAGGTGAAGGTCAAATTAAACAAAAGTGTGACCATTTGTGCTGCCCTTTCTGTATACATTTAATATCCTCTGTTAGTACTGTCTGGTAAGGGCCCCACACACGTGAGCAATATTCTAGAAATGGTCGCGCTTGTGATTTGTAAGTAGTCTTGTTTGTAGACAGATTGCACTTCCCCAGTATTCTCTCAATAAACCGAGTCTACACCTGCCTTATCCGTGATGATCCTACGTGATCATTCCATTTCATATCCCTACAAAGTGTTACATCCAGATATTTGTGTGAATTGGTTGATTGCAACAGTGATTCATTAATATTATAGTTATAGGATACTATGTTTTTCGTTTTGTGTAGTGCAAAATTTTACATTTCTAAACATTTTAAAGCAAGTATCCAATCTCTGCACTACATTGAAATCTTATAGATATCTGACTGAATATTTATCCAGCTTCTTTCAAATAATGCTTCATTATAACTCTATCATCTGCAAAAAGCCTCATTTTACTATTAATATTATCTACAATATCATCAATATACAACATGAACAGCAGGGGTCCCAACACACTTCCCTGTTGCACACCCAAACTTACTCCTACATCTGATGATAACTCTCCATCCAAAATAACATGCTGCATCCTTCCTACCAAAAAGTCTTCAATCCAGTCACAAATTTCACTTGATACCCCATATGATCATACTTTTGGCAATTAGTATAGGTGTGGTACTGAGTCAAATGCTTTTCAGATATCAAAGAATATCTGCCTGATTGCCTTGATCCAAAGCTTTCAGTATGCCATGTGAGAAAAGTGCAAATGGGGTTTCACATGATTGATGTTTTTGATTTCCATGTTTGTTAGCATTGAGGAGGCCGGTCTGTTCAAGGTAACTCATTATGTTTGAGATCAGAATATTTTCTAAGATTCTTCAATAGATTGATGCCGAAGAGATTGGATGACAGTTTTGTGGATAACTTCTACTACCATTCTTGTAGATGAGTGTGACCTGTGCCTTTTTCCAAGAATTGGGCATGGTTTTTCGTTTGAGGGATCTACGATAGATTATAGTTAGAAGAGGGCTAACTCAGCCACAAATTCAGTATAGAACCTGACAGGTATTCCATTGAGCCCTGGAGCTTTGTTCAATTTTAACGATTTCAGCTGTTTCTCAGTATCACTTACACTAATAGTTACTTCATTCGACTTTTCAGTGGTACAAGGACTAATTGGGTGAATTCTCTTCATTTTCCCTTGTAAAGGAACATTTGAGAATGGAGATAAACATTTCAGCTTGTGCTTGGCTGTCCTGAATTTAAGTTCCTGTCTCATTCACTAGGGAATGGATACTAACTGTGGTGCCTCTAACAGCCTTTAATGTGACCAGAATTTCTTTCGGTTCTATGGAAGACCACATGACAATATTCTGCTGTGGTAGCCATTGAAAGCATCATGCATTGTCCTCTTGACAGCCAAATACATTTCATTCAGCATCTCTGTATCTATAGCACTGTGCTTTGTTCTACAGGATTCATATCTACCGTATTTACTCGAATCTAAGCCGCACTCGAATCTAAGCCGCACCTGAAAAATGAGACTCGAAATAAAGGAAAAAAAAATTATCGAATCTAAGCCGCACCGGAAATTTGAGACTCGAAATTCAAGGGGAGAGTAAAGTTTTAGGCCGCACCTCCAAATCGAAACAAAGTTGGTCCATTGTAATATGAGACACAATTTAGGTCGAATGAATGACGATACAGCTACAGTAATTTGGTTCGAGTCGTAAGTTTAGCAGTTAAGCTTTACCAGGTAGCCATTGCTACGCGTTAGGCGCTCCGTCCGTATTTATACGGGTACCCTTCCTTTTCCACATGCTTCGTCTGGTTTGAATCGATTGCTTATTTTGCTTTGATCTGATAAGTGCTGTTTTCTTTGTTATAGGTGTTTGCGTCACTCTAAGCTGAAAATGCATTACTGTACTGTGTCACGCATTGTTTGTCGCATTCTGATAGTGCGTGTTTACGGCTTGTCGCTTTTGTGCGCGCTACCGCCGCTTAAAAAAAAAAAAAAAAAAGAAGAGAAGAGAGAGAGTAATCGTCTCATTAGCGAAACAATGGAAGAGACTGCTATTTGTTGTTACTTACACTGTTGCTTTCTTTGATAATGATCAACAAGAACCAAATAATAGACTGCGTATGTTAGAATATGTTCTGAACGAGAGTTAGGCGAAAATGTTTCTCCGTTTGAAAATCTTTGCGGCCGCTTCTTTAGTGCATCAAATTCTGCACAGAAATTAGTCATCTTAGAATTAAAAATCTAGTCAGTTGCCATGCTTCATTTCTGACAGTATCACTATTAGGCATAAGAATAATACGAATATAAACATGACACGATACGCATATTCTTCCGCGTTTGCTGTTGTCTCACTCTAGTTTCGTAGTTTATTAGGCAGGCAGGATTTAAATGAGAAAGCAGCAAACACGAAAGAATACATGACAAAATGTTGATATTCGTATTATTCTTATGGTGAAGAGAATACTGCATGTGATTCACATTTCATCAGGTTCCTATTAGCAACCATATCTTCTCACAGGTAGGAAAAAATTCAGAAAGTAGAGTTGGCCATATTGACAAACATCCCAAACAGTCTTGCATGTCGGATTTTCGTAGTACATCGAAATTCTGCTACATTCGAAGATGAAGAATACGGAATTTGTATTTACTTTGTTGGATAATGTATGAAAGTGCAGTGGCCGAAACTCGGGGCGGAGAAAAAAAAGCTCGTCTTCCACCTATTTTTATTTCTTTTCTCTTTTTTTTTTTAATTTATTCACTGACACGGAGGTTTTGGCGCCGTGCCTGTGTTGCGCTACATATATTCGACGGCAGAAGTCAGTTGTGGCGGCACCTACTAAAATTTTTCAGAACTTCCACTTGCTGTGCACTCGATTCTAAGCCGCAGGCGGCTTTTTGGATTACAAAAACCGGAAAAAAAGTGCGGCTTAGATTCGAGTAAATACGGTATCCAGTACCTGGTCAACTATTCTTTCAAACTTGATCCAGAGTTGTTCTGCATGCTTCTGCCCTGTGCTCAATGTTTCAGTTCCTCATTGAGATGTGACATTAATGGTTTTTTGTCTAATTTACTGAACATATGTCTTTCTGCTTGTTTTAGTTGTCCTTTGTACAAGGGTCGCTCCAAAAGTAGTATCTACTATTTTTTTGTGGTGACTTTGGATGTCCACGCCAGATGTCATTGGTGTAATGCTAATGCTTTAGCCTCCCTCTTTCATTTGCAGGTGGTTCCATTGTTCTGGGGTAGTTGGCACCAGCAGAGGAGTGTTCCAAAATGGAGTCTGATGCAGATGCACTTAAAAAACGGCAATGCGCAATTGAATTCCTCACTGCTAAAGAAATTGTGCTAATTGAAATCCATTGATGCTTGCTAAAGATGTATGAAGGCATTACAATAGATGTGAGCAATGTGAGGTGACAGGTACAGTTCAAGGTGGTGAAAAGGGTGTGCATGACAAGCCATGGCCCAATCGACTCTGCACAGCTGTCGTCCCTCACAAGGAAGAGCGTCTTGATCAACTCATCCATGCTGATTGGTGGATAACAACCAGAGAATTGTGTGCAAGGCTGTATCTTGGCTGGAATGCCTTGAAAGAAATGTTGGAACATCTTGGTTATCGCAAAGTCTGTGCAAGATGGGTCCCACAGATGCTTAAAGAAGAACAAAAGACTTGTCGAATGAACATTTGTTGAGATCTGCTGGACCAATATGAAGCTGAAGGTAACAATTTTTCTGAATAGCATCATCACCAGAGACGAGATGTGGTGTCACCACTTTGAGCCGGAATCCAAAAGACAGCCCATGGAATGGCGAAATGTGAATTTTCCATCAAAGAAGAAATTCAAGACATAGCCACCTGCAGGCAAAGTGATGTGCACAGTCTTCTGAGATAACCAGAATGTGGTTCTTTTGGATGTCCTGGAGGCTGGAGAAATGCAGCATGCTACAAGACGACACTGATTAAACTGAAAGCCTGAATTTCCAGGGTAAGGCCAGAGAAGAAGACTAACATTCACTTGCAACACTATAAAGCCAGGCCACACACCAGTTTTGTGACCACACAGCTAATTGCAAAATTTGGCTGGACTGCCTTACCACATCTACCGTACAGTCCCGATTTATTGCCTTCAGACTTCCATCTCTTTGGGCCTCTGAAAGATGGACTATGTGGCCAACATTTTCAAGACTCGGATGCTGTTGTCAGAGCTGTAAGGAAGTGGTTAGCCTCAGCTGGTTCAGATTTTTAACAATTACCACATGCAGGCACTGGTCATTGTTGGAAAAAGTGCATAATGAATGGTGATGACTATGTGGAAAATGGAAGTCTGTAGCTAAAATATTGCTCTATTTAGCTGTGCTGGTGGGATTTTTGTATCTCCTGCAGTTGCCATGAATAGAAATAGGAGGCATTACTTCCAATATGACCCTTGTACTTTGGTAATTGTACTTTGGTAATCATTATTGCCACAACCGCTTCATGGACCCTGATACCATATTCAATGTGGATGTTCTGAAAGAGGTCAGGTCTGTTTGCTGCCATTACATCTGATATATTTCCATCGTGAGTGGGGTTCCTAATTATCTGTTCTAGGTAGTTTTCAGAGAAGGACTCAGTGAAGATTTACGAGATGTCTTATCACTCCCACCACTAACAAAACTGTAATTTTCCCAGTTAATTGTTGTATGATTGAAGTCTCCACCTATGATTACAGTATGCACTTATGTACAAGTGAACTGAAGTTTTCTCTAAAGTTTTCGGTTACATCAGGTGATGAGTCAAGTGGGAAATAGAATGATCCAGTTATCATTTTATGCCCATCCCTGATACTGAGTCTTGCCAAAATAATCTTACATGCTTCTTCTGTTTCTCTACCTCAGTGGATTTGAGTTTCTTGTCTACCTTGTGGGGCAATGGCCTTAGCATGGGATGACATGTTCCTGCATATCAAGCTCAGAAAGGAAAATATCCTGTCATTATTTCCAGGACGCCCACAGCAAACTGTTGCACCTGACACCTACTTCTTTCTCTTTGTCTTCAATGGGTGTAATGACTTCCAGCCGTTCTTTGTATAGGGGTTTTAGTGGAGGAATTTGTCTTAGTTCTATAGCAGTCAGTGGTGTAACTTCTCTGCACACATCACATCAGAGCATAACACAACTGTTTTCTTCGCTTGATTCAGCACTGTCTGGAATATAGTCATCAATACTAATCTATGATTCTTTGAACTCTTTCAGTTAAACTTCCTGCAGATATTTTGAGTATTCCATTACTACCTTACAGGACATTTTCAATGTTGGTGTTATGATTTACGCTCACCAAAGTTCTTGTGAACAGAAAGATGCAATATTCAGCTGAGAGGCTTGGGTTGTGAGTGCATTCAGAATTTTTTTCGTGGAGGGGGGCTGGGGTTCTCTCTAAATTCCATATGGTCATAATTTTCACCATTTAATTACAGCCCAAAAAGTTATCAATTTCATCAATATTAAGCAGACAGCCAAATGCAGAATAGCTGGTAACATACTTTAGTAAATATTCATCTGTTGTGGCAGTTTGGAAAAGTGAGTCATTACTCTGTCTGGCTCAACTGGAACACTGTGATGCACAGAGTGTGGAGCACGATGACTCAGTCTCTTTTGATTTGCACTGTTCCAGTTCTAAATCTTTTAAAGTTGAAAATGCTTTTGGCAGATGATTCATGGATGGTTCAACTGGTCCTCAGTTTCCTCTGTGAAAGTGGTTTTTATTTTCAGATGGAAGGTTTTTGCTTTACTCCTGGAGCAGGTGGAGGGTAGTTGTGTTTGGGGCTTCTCTTAATGTTTTATCAGTCTGGACCCTCGACCACACTCCCTTGCAAAGACCTCTCTCTTATCTCTCTGTTTTCCCAGTTTTTAGATTTGGGCTGCCATATTACACCTTCTTCTGTGTGTGTTTTAACTTCCTCGTTTTATAGTTTGACTGCTCGCCACTTTTAGCAGACCCTCTCCCTTCCGTGTGTAACTATGGAATTGCGGGACTGATGACCTTGCCGTCTAGTCCCACCCCCCCCTCTCAGTCAATCAATCAAAGTTGAAAATGCCACTGCTGGCATTGCTGTTGGAATAGGGATGGTGACTAGAATTTGGAGTGGAGTTCTGATATTGTGAAAAATTTAGAAGTGTGTGTCTCTAATGCCACCAAAATGCCCTCTGATATCATACTTGGTTCTTCTTTAAGCCATTTTTGTTTTCAAACAGAAAATTGTTCAGCTGCAGGTGAAGGTTCTGGCAACATTTAAAAAATCTGATGGACTCCAGTGTATCTTCTGTACTGAAATTTATCCATTTCCTTGGAATTATGCCCTGAAGGATGTGATTCAGTTTTGATTGCTCTGAAATCTTCCGTAGATTTGATTTCTATGTGATGCAAGAAAGGCAAAGCTTTGTTTCTCCTGTAACACTTTTTTGGGCTGCTAGCGGGACTATTATCTCAACATTTCATTATGGAGACAGACAATGGTGATGTGAATTTTACTTAGATTTTTTGCACAAATTCAGAGGCCTTTATAAACAGGTCTTTGAATTCTTTATCACTGATTGTACCATTTCTTCTAAAGCTTCGGGCACACTGCTAATGCACTGCAATGCTGCAACAATATCACAATTAACACTGTGAAGCATTTGGCAAAGTGAAAGGGTCAAGCATTCGGCAAAACGAAAGAGTCAAGGAGAAGAATTTTTCCACTTGGACAAGAGAAACAACTGGTTACAATGGGTGTGCTTTTTGAGCAGTTTCTTTGTGAGCAACCAATTCTGTTGCAGAGAATGCTGACTAAAGACATTTCTTTAGAGTGTAGAATTGCTTCATTTTGTACATCTACTGAATTTTGCACAATGCCCAAAAGTGTTGAGTGTCTGGTTTCCAGTAATATTGCTTCCAAAAAGTCATTATGTTTAGTGGAGCTCCTAAAGAAGTTTCCAGTGGATCGTACTCTCCCTGTGCAATTCCTGACACCGTGCAGGGAACATGAACCAGTAAAGGCTATGTTTAAAGAACGGGCACTACAATGTACAGGGTGGCAATTAGAGAACTATATGAAATAAAATTGTCATAACTTTTGAGCAGTTTGCATTTGGATGTTCAAACTGCGTGGTTGGTTGCAGGGCATGATGGGAATTAGTATGCGGGGAATGGTTTGGTTTAGTGACGAAGCCCACTTTCATTTGGATGGGTTCGTCAATAAGCAAAATTGATTCATTTGGGGTACTGAGAATCTGCATTTTGCAATCAAGAAGTCTCTCCACCTCCAACAGGTGACTGTGTAGTGTGCAGTGTCCAGATTTGGATTAATCGGCGTGATATTCCTTGATGGCACGGTGACTATCAAACAGTATGTGAGCCAGGGTGTATACGACCCGGGACAACCGGGAAATCCGGGAAAAACCCGGGAATTTTTTCATCCGGGAGAAAACCGGGAAAAACCCGGGAATTTTTCGGAATTCCGGGAATTTTTCATTGTTTTAGCTTTCAGTTAAATTTTTTTAAATTTTGGCTGCAGAATTGATTCTCTAGCAAAGAATGTTATTGCATCCTGCTACTGGAGAATAATACTAAAGCAATAAAATACAAACGAGAGGGAAAAAAATAAAACTTTAGTGACAGGAAATGTGCAATTTACAACAAAAAACCGTGCACGCACAAGCGTTTGCAATTAGCAAAAATATGTCAAAGGCCGTAGGGCGCAGACTGTAATTCTTTGTAACAATAAACTGCTTGCTATGAGCATGACGTCACAACTGTTCACATTAGGTTCGTTTGACCAATTGCCAGCGGTCTGTTGCGCATGCGCATTTGACTCGCGTATAAGCAGTAACTTCTCCCGCTACTTGAAGTTTGGCTGTTAGCTGTGTCTGTAGCAGTAGCAAGCAGCCAGATGCAAACGAGAAAAATTTTTCTCACGCTCCCTAGCTGCCAGATTCACACTTGCACAGAGTTGTCTGAGTTGTAGTGGGGAGCGGGTCAACCTCCACGTGACGCGTGTTTACGTTAAGTGATTTCGCTGCTTCTCTTCGTGTACAGCTCCCAAGTCAAATGAAAACAAAACGGATTTCTGTGGCCAGGGAGCTATCAAGTGAATTAAAATACATTCACATAATTATGGAGGGCAAAAATATATTATTAATTTCAGTTTTCTGATTTTATTTTATTTCCAAGTTAGTAGTAGTCAAGCATTAATCGCCTTGCAGAACAGTGAAGTTATTTTTGCAAGTTTGGTTCAAATGGCTCTGAGCACTATGGGACTCAACTGCTGTGGTCATAAGTCCCCTAGAACTTAGAACTACTTAAACCTAACTAACCTAAGGACAGCACACAACACCCAGCCATCACGAGGCAGAGAAAATCCCTGACCCCGCCGGGAATCGAACCCGGGAACCCGGGCTTTGCAAGTTTGCTAAAGAAATTTGGCTTTATTAATCTTTCCGCTCAGGCAATCATTTTATTTGAAACGAAGTGTTTCATTCTACAGTATTGGCTAGTTCCAACTTTTCGCTGAATTTCAAGTGCACGTTATCATCTTCTGCCATATATGGCATTATGCCATAATAAAGAACCAAAAATGAGATCGTAGAGTACTGGTACTCCAAGAAAATTTACATCCCAAAAACCACACTGAAAAGCTTAATATCAGATGGGACATACTTCATTGTGAATCTGGAAAAAGCCAATTCGCACTTCAAGACGAATTATGCATTTTAGTATGGTTTACGAAATTCCGATGCTCTTTGGAGTATCCTCTGATGCCCTGTTTCTTTTATGGTGTAATGTAAGCTCTTTTAGTGCTTTATAAACATGAACATACGGGTTTCCTACACCACTGCAGTTGCACACGCACAATAATGCCTGTTTTCTGGCGCTCTCTGGAAACTGGTAAATCGAACCTATTTCTAACAGTCTTCGGATAGTATTGCGAACGGTGGTTAGAAAAGCGTTACTTTCAAAGTAAATTTATTTTTACGCAAGATGAATTATGTTACGTGTGAGAAAGTGGGATGGATATCTAAACCACAGAGCGTTCGATACTGAACAGTTTGAGGACCAGCCACTAACAAGAATTTCGAGCCGAGACATTTATGTCATAATATTAAATTTACTGGCACATTTGTGTGATGTGTGTTAAAGTATAACACACGCAAAAAAGATCAATATTACATGTGAAAGCTAAGCTTCTGTTGTAGCGTGTTAATCTTAGAGACTAATATTATATGTGAAAGCTTAGCTTTTATTGTAGATATACGGCACTGTGTACATTAATGTAAACCGTTAACTTTTCCTCTTGCGTGTTCGCGCTATTTAACCAGTGATCTTGCTATTGGCTGACTATAACACGTGTCCTATGCTCTGAATAGCTGCTGTCATCGGCTGACGAGATCTCGTGGCTTGAGAAATGACTCGCTTACAAAAGGACATCGCAACCTCGGTTTCAACGCTCCGCAAACTAACGCGCTGTGTTTGGTGCAATTCGAATTTATACTTTCGTAATACGAAAATATGCAACGTATATGTTGCTGCAAATCAAAGGTCTTTCCAACACTTCTCTCCTTTTTTTTTTTTTAAGTCTCTCCAAAACTTGTCTGCCCGTCCTTTTTTTTTTTTTTTCTTCGGGAAGTTCTACGCGATTGTATAAAACGTTAACCATTCAAAGAATTGATAAGTTTTACACTTCCGAGGGAAAATCTACTGTCACTTAGCACAGAAAAAGGGTATTTTCGCCCGGGAAAAAGCGTATTTTTTAAACGGAATATCCGGGAGAAATCCGGGAATAATCCGGGAATTTTTTTTCCTTGTCCCCGTATACACCCTGTGAGCGTTTTGGAAGTTTATTTTATCCCCATTGTCCAAAGTGACCCTCATTTTGACAAGAGGTGGTTCATGCAAAATGGAGCTCAACCCCGTTGAAGCACAGGAGGTGTTTGATGTCCTGAAGGAGCACTTTGGGGACCACATTCTGGCTCTGGGGTACCCAGAGGCCACTTGCCTGGGCTTCGATTGGCTGCCATATTCTCTGGATCTAAAAACATGCATCTCCTTTTTGTGGGGCTATATTAAAGACATGGTGTGCAGCAATAACCCCAAAACCATTGCTGAGCTGAAAACAGTGATTCAGGAAGTCAGTGGTTCATGAAGAATTTTGCTATTCATCTGTACCACAACATTGCCAATGATGGCAGGCATATTGAACATGTCATAATCTAAATCTGAATATCTGTAGTGATGTTTACATGTTGAATAAAGTGTGTGCATGACATAGTTTGTAACTAATTTATGTTTATTTTCATGTAGTTCAATAATTTTCATCCTGTGTATGAGCACCCATTGAGTGTTTTTTTCTGGTGAAAAGCTTATATGCCACTGCTCGGTTGCACTCATGACTCACCAAAATTTCACAATTAACACTGATTTATTTGAAATTGGACACTACGGTATTGAGTTTGCAGCCCATACACTGTTAAGTCTGTGGCAGTTATAAACACCGGGAAGTCGCCATGGATCATAATTAATACTAAAACTACATACCGATAACACAAAGATAGCTATCATCACATATATTATGTGGTTTTGAGTACCATCACTGATTGACTGTGCATTGTTAGGATAGTTTTGAAGATACTGTTGCAAAACTAAATTGCTAGCTTCAGCTTGGAATCTCAGAAGTGAGCAGAAATTCCCATAATTTAAAATGGTGTCATGTGACATGTTTCCAGAGCCATGTTTGCCCCCAAAGGGTCAGTTCCTGCTGAACACATCAGATCAATTTTCATAATTTATAGAACCACTTTCCTATGGTTAACATTTTGATGTGTGTTTTTCCTGTCCAATTGATGCCAACAGATTTTTGCTTTCTTTCTGCTATCTTCAATAGACTGTCAGTGAATTTGACACCTTTTGGATAATATGTAATCTGACAATTTTTCTAGAAATTTCTGTCAATTGGCTCATGACCATGTTACTAAAAGGCCCAAGTATTGATTACTCGCTTTCCTCATAATGTCTGGTGTAAAAAGAACACAACTTTTATGAAATACCACTTGCATTTGTTCAGAATAACCGTCCAGCACTGCCTGTGGAGCTACTGTTTTTTGGAAACAAAAGTTTTTATTGAAAGATGCCAAGAATACATCATCTTTAGGTGTCACCCATGGCGTTTCAACTGTTGTTCTGTAAAGAAGTAATAAATGTCAATTTTGTTCACATATCATCCAATATCCCATTTACTACTGCAGGTTGCTGTGTTCGTTATAATGTCACTTGAGTCTTAATTCATTTGGGAGGTGTTAGTATGAATGGAAGTTGAGTTTGCAGTTATTTCAGAACACTCTTATTGCATATGGAATTCAGTACAGGTAACTATTTCTCTCACATCCACTCCATTTTTATGCAGATCACAACACAGCTTACTGCATTAAATAATCTACATCCAAAAGTTGAAGTTAGAACAGTTGCCTCAATCTGTCACATGTTCAGAGGGAGTGCACTCTTAATTGTGCTCCATTCGTTGGTAATAAGATGAACAGTGAACTGCAACACAAGTCTAATTTTGGCAGTACTGTTGTAGGAAAGCTCTTGTTGAATGTACATACTTTTGGATTCAAGGAGACCACTCACCAAAAAGCAGGAGCACTGAGTTGTTTGTAGACACAAACAAGTGAAAGTGTGTGGTGTAGAAATATGCATTGATGATTAAGAAGCTGTGAGATTTGTTTTTAGTGGTCTGATGTGCCATGGAATGTGTGCCCATGCTGTGAGGTTGCCATCTGTCATTGGTGTGCTCACATATTGCAGGCCTATACCTGGATTGCAGTAACAGTGATAGATAGTTGAGCATTGAAAGGAGAATGCTGTCAGTTCACTGTTTTGTGCGAATGCAATATAGCTCCAGTAGCAACAGCTGTGTGGTTCCATGATGAGAACATTCATACATTCTGTGTTACGTGCAGTTCTGCATTCATGTTGCAGGGTCCTAAAAGTCTTGTTGTCCTAAGCTACTTCACAATTATCTTCACACATTCTGTAAAAGAAACATCATACAGAGAAACAGCAAATAACAACAAATTACAACAATTATGTAACATATCCCAACTGTCACCACAGTTGACCTGTAAGTGACAGCTGAGGTAGCAGAACAATATGACAACTGTGCACAGATGAGGAGGTGCGAGCAAACTCATGTTCTGACTGGTTATTGTTATGGTAACAGTATCTTTCAAATCTCGCACCAACCTGTGAAATAATAATTACGCATATACCAATCACTGTGAAATATTTTATTGCCTTTCACAAAAACAGAAGTTAACTTCACCTCGGGGAGCATGGCATTCACTTGTTGGGTATGGGCTTGGCCAACCTGAGTTCCCTGAGGCGACACTGGTGAGAGCAGCTACAAGCTCTGAGCTTGCTTCAGCGACCACTGTATCCTGCAAGCACATTGGTTGTCATGGAGACCAGGGCTCTTGGCTTAGCTGCCCTCTTAGCTTTACCTCTGTAAAAAACCCTCATTTTCAAGATGTGCTGTGTGCTGATGGGATGCATGGCTATTGAGGTGGAACAGCTGTTAGTGGGCAACCTCTGGGGAAACTGCTGCACCTCAGTTCTAAAAGGCTTACACGGGCAAGTGGGGCTTTGTCTGGGTGACACTTAGTTCCCCAGCTACTTGTGGGACCAGGATGGAACCCTCAAACTTAAATTTAACAATTCCCGGCAGAATTGGTGTATTGCTGATAGGTATGAACATCCAGTCCAATAAGAAGCCTTGTGTAGCGAGTTATCCTGATTCAGGAATTATTCAGATTGCTTCTGTTTATAGCAACAGAACTTGTGCTGCAGTCAGAATATGTTTTTAATAATCAAAAGGAAATAGTGCATCTTTCTACATCCAAAGGGTTCATAGGGCATTGCTGGCAGTTTAAAATCTGTCAAGCAGTTATGCGGTGGGACGCTGTTGGTCAAACCTTCCAGTTCCCAACAAGCAGTGAACATCCAAAAGGTAGATGTCTTGGTGAATATGCCATTGAAATGAAATGGAGTTACACAAAACCTTTAACTACAGCAAAGATGTGTCTTGCAGGTCTCTGGTAGATATTCCCAAAGAGGAACTGGAAGCTGAGTTGGCTTATGAAGGTACTGTGGATGTGCAAAACATAATGAAAAGGGTAGATGGCGGTCTGGTCAGATCACACTTACTTATCCTTACTATCTACATCTACATGGAGACTCTGTAAATCACATTTAAGTGCCTGGCAGAGGGTCCATCAAACCACCTTCACAGTTCTCTATTATTCCAATCTCGTATAGCATGCAGAAAGAATGAACACCTATATCTTTCCTTACGAGCTCTGATTTCCCTTATTTTATAGTGGTGATTGTTTCTCCCTATGTAGGTCGGTGTCAACAAAATATTTTTGCATTCAGAGGAGAAAGTTGGTGATTGGAATTTTGTGAGCAGATTCCATCGCAATGAAAAATGCCTTCCTTTTAATGATTTCCAGCCCAAATCCTGTATCATTTCTGTGACACTCTCCCCCACATTTCACTATAATACAAAACGTGCTGCCTTTCTTTGAACTTTTTCGATGTACTCCGTCAGTCCTATCTGGTAAGGATCCCACACCGCGCAGCAGTATTCTAAAGAGAATGGACAAGCGTAGTGTAGGCAGTCTCCTTAGTAGGTCTGTTACATTTTCTAAGTGTCCTGTCAATAAAGTGCAGCCTTTGGTTAGTCTTCTCCACAACATTTTCTATGTGTTCTTTCCAATTTAAGTTGTTCATAATTGTAACCTAGGTATTTAGTTGAATTTATGGCTTTTAGATTAGATTGATTTATCATGTGACCAAAGTTCAACGAGTTCCTTTTAGCATTCATGTGGATGACTTCATACTTTTTGTTATTTAGGATCAAGTGCCACTTTTCACACCATTCAGATATTTTTTTCTAAATCGTTCTGCAGTTTGTGTTGATCTTCTGATGACTTTATCAGTCGATAAACAACAGTGTCATGTGCGAACAACTGAAGATGGCTGCTCAGATTGTCTCCCAAATCATTTATATAGATAAGGAACAGCAAAGGGCCTACAACACTACCTTGGGGAACGCCAGAAATCACTTCTGTTTTACTCAATGACTTTATGTCAATTACTATGAACTGTGGTCTCTCTGACAAGAAATCGCAAATCCAGTCACATAACTGTGACGATATTCCATAAGCACGCAATTTCACTATGAGTTGCTTGTGTGGTACAGTGTCAAAAGCGTTCCGGAAATCCAGGAATACGGAATCGCTCTGAAATCCCTTGTTAGTAGCACTCAGCACTTCATGTGAATAAAGAGCTAGTTGTGTTTCACAGGAACGATGTTTTCTAAACCCATGTTGACTGTGTGTCAATAGACCGTTTCCTTCGAGGTAAGTCGCATGAAGTTTCCAGAGCATGTCAAGGCAGGTTTCCCTCGCTTAAATGTGCAGCTTTATGTCTCAAAACCAATGTACAGTTTTAAATGTCAGTACTTCTGGCACACTACTCTCAGGTGTTAGTGACAAGCCACTTGTAGTAAATGTGTGAGGGCTGCCCATGGAGAAGTCAGTTGTCCATCTCCTTGGAAGTGTGTTAATTGCTGCAGGGATCAGCCTGTCTGGAGTAAGGACTACAGCATCGGCCGTGAAGAGAGGAAGATACAGGAGCGGAAAACAATGAAATGTATCCCGTATGGTGAGAAGGGGGAAAAAAAAAACACTCTAAAGCCATCCATCCTCCTATATTCGCATCTTGTTTTGCTACAGCTTTTATAAACAGCCAATTCCAAAATCCCATGTCACTGCACAAATGGAGATTGCTAGTGTCAGCATTACTACTTGCATTCATCACCAAGAATGTCAGAAAAAGCCACAGTTGCCACCATTGAGAACTTCCGGTGTCTGCAAAGGTAGAGTCTGGTAAACAGTCCAGTGCTGCCACTATCCCTATTGTGGTCATTGCTGCAAAGCCTTCACAAAAAAGGGAAACTTCAACCACAGACAAAGAATGGTAGTAAACCATCAGACCACGTCAACATCTTTCTATCTGATGATTTTCAAGATTCGTCTTCAGAGCCTATGGAATATGAACTCTGCCTGGGACAACCATCTCGCCCCACAATTGCGCCTCCATCTGCTGCAGGCTTCCTACCACAGTGGAGAGCCAGTGTGAAAGTGCAACCCTCATGATATATGACTCCCATACTACATTAGAACATGAATGGGTTTAGAACATACGTAGAGGAACTGAAACTCCTCACACAGGAATGCCCTGTGCTTATGTTTCCAAGAAAAATGGCACACACATCCATACTACGACACTATATCCTTTATCACTGGGGAAAGAGCCAAGGGAGGGGGTTACTGTGTTTTCCAATAACACACACCATTTCTCTTTATCCGTGGCTACTGTCCTACAAGCCATTGCTGTTAAAATTCATGAGAGTCAAAGGATTCTCATCTGCTCTCTGTATTTACCACCACAGGGAGCTGTAGATTGTGAGGCTCTCAGAACAACTCGCATGGTCATTTCTCCCACTGGGAAACATCAATTTCCATAATATATTATGGAGCTCCAACATTACTTGTTCTAGGGGTTGAGTTTTAGAGAGCCCCATGATATCTCTTGAGCTGTGCATCCTAAACACAGGCAATGCTACTCATTTGAACACTGCTACTGGTAACCCTCATATGTCAACTTCTTGTTCTGCTGCCTGATCCTTGCAGATTCTGCTCAGTGTGAATTTACTGATACCTTTCATTCCAGTGATAACTTCCCATTCAGGATTTACCTACCAGATGCTGCAACCCCTGAAAGGAAACTGCCAAGATGGATGATCAGCAGAGCTAACTGGACGCTTCCCAGTCAGTGGGCTGTGTTTGAACACTGAGGCAGCATCCGGGAATGGATGGAGCAATCACACAAGTGGTCCACCCTGCTGCAGAGTTATCCATGCTGAAGCCCTCAGGTCACCTTCAGAGGTGACCAGTACCTTGGTGAACCCATGAGTGCTGCTCAGCAATCCTGGTCAGTTGTGGGGCTCTACAGTAGTTTAAATGCTGCACAGCAGCAGACAACCTTTCAGCCTGTAGAGTTTCATGATCCAAGGCTCAGTGCATAATTAAGGAGAGCAAGAAAAGTTAATGGCAAGTGTTCCTGGACTCTGTCAACTGTTCCACTTGTTCTGCAAAAGTATGGGAAGCTATCAGGAGGATTTCCGGTAAAAGCAAGTTTTCACCAAAGACTACACCCATAGACATCACCCAAATGGGGCAGAGCATTTCACAATGACTACTTCCAATGCCAGCCAGTCTCCGGCACTCCACCACTAGTATCAGACACTAGAAATGAGCAAGTTGGACTTCCAATACAACAATTCTCCATGTGGGAGCAGGATTCAGCACTCGTAGGTTCATGATGCTGCATCCAGTCATGACCAAATCCAGTACAGCATGCTTTGACACTTGCAAGCAACTTCAAAGAAAATCCTCCTGAATGTTCCCATTTGATATGGAGACAGACCGCTTTTCCTAATTCATGGAGGGAGGCAATTTTGATACCTCCCTCAAACTAGGTAAATACCAAATGGGTGACTAGTGGAGCATCGTCTTAATGACATGTGAAGGAAAGACAAGAGGTGGAGTGGTTAACCGTCATCTGGTTTAGATGTTAGAGACGAGGCTGCTCCTTTGTCACTCTCGGTGCATATTCAGAAGATAAAGATCAATTGTCGACAACTTAAGCCTGCTAGACGCAACTATCAAGCAGGCTTTCCTATGTAAACACCATTGTATAGGTAAATTCTTTGATGCCATCTTCATTCAGTCCTTCTTATTGAAGCACTTTCATTGGTGTTGAGTTGGTGATGTGCTGTCAAGTAGTTCTGAGCAGGAGAATGGTGTTCCCCAGGGAAGTTTTTTTAAGTGTTGCACTCTTTGCCGTATCATCTATGAGAAGGAATCCTGTTCAGTGATCCTTAATTGTGGACGATTTTGCATTCTTTTTTTTTTTCCTCCAGTACAGCAACAGTGTCTTTTCATTTGGAGCTTGAGAGAGAGAGAGAGAGAGAACATGTGTGTATGCATTTTAATTGTTCTTGTCATATTTTTAATTTATTATATAAGAAACTATCAGCCTCGATTGCGGTAATGAAACCAACCTTTACCTAGGTTTCAGCCCAAATAATTGAGCCTTCTTCAGAAGATATACCTGAATCTGTAATTTGTCTAAGAGGGCACGGTCTAGAAATAAAACTAAAACAGCCTGAGTAGGTATAGTCACATTTTAAAAATGCAGTACATAAGTACTAAGTCAACACCAAGCTCTGGCATGCGCCTTGTCTCCATGGACGCTGTGCGGTGGGCCTTGGGAGTTCATGTGAAACTAACGGTAATACATAGAACTTAACTTTCAAATTTGTTAAACACCTCTCGCATAGCCCTCCTCGCACTACATTTCGCTTCATGTAATTTTTGTTTGTCTGCAAGGCTTTGGCTATGTTTATGTTTGCTGTGAAGTTCCCTTTGCTTCCGTAGCAGCTTTCTAACTCGGTTGTTGTACCGCGGTGGCTCTTTTCCATCTCTTACGATCTTGGTTGGCACATACTCATCTAATGCATATTGTACGATGGTTTTGAACTTTGTCCACTGATCCTCAACACTATCTGTACTTGAGATAAAACTTTTGTGTTGAGCCATCAGGTACTGAAATCTGCTTTTTTTCACTTTTGCTAAACAGAAAAATCTTCCTACCTTTTTTAATATTTCTATTTACTGCTGAAATCACCGATTCTGAAACCACTTTATGATCTCTGATTCCCTATTCTGTGTTAACTGTTTCAGATAGTTCAGGTCTGTTTGTCACCAGGTCTAATATGTTATCGCCACGAGTCGGTTCTCTGTTTAATTGCTCAAGGGAGTTTTCAGATAAAGCACTTCAAAAAATTTCACTTAATTCTTTGTCCTGCCACCTATTATAAACATTTGAGTCTCCCAGTCTATATCTGGTAAATTAAAATCTCCACCCAAAATTATGACATGATCGGGAAATCTACTCGAAATATTTTCCAAATTTTCCTTCAGGTGTTCTGCCACAACAGCTGCTGAGCCAGGGGGCCTGTAGAGACAGTCAGTTACCATGTTTGAGCCTGCTTTAACTGTGACCTTCACCCAAATTATTTCACATTTCGGATCTCCGTCAATTTCCTTTGTTACTATTATACTTTTTATCACTATAAACATGCCTCCCCCTTCACTGTCCAGCCTGTCTCTGCGGTATACATTCCAATCTGAGTTTAAAATTTCATTAGTGTTTACATCTGGTTTCAGCCAACTTTCCGTCCCTAGTACTATGTGGGCATTGTGACCGCTTATTAATGAGAGCAGTTCTGGGACCTTTCTATAGATGCTCCTGCAGTTCACTATTAACCACATTAATATTGTCATTCCCTGTTTCATTTTGCCTACTGCTACCTTTGTTGCATCTCAGGAGGTGTCTTGGCGGGCCTAGGGAGGGAACTCTCTAACATAAAAAACCTGCCTATTTTGGCAGAAAATCCTAAGAAATTTTGGTCTTATGTCAAAGTGGTAGGTGAATCAAAACAAAATGTCCATACGCTCTGTGACCAAAATGGTACTGAAACAGAGGATGACAGACTCAAGTCTGAAATACTAAGTGTCTTTTTCCGAAGCTGTTTCCCTCTGTAGTTCCGTCTCTAGATTGTTGCACAGATGACAAAGTGGTAGATATCGAAATACATGACGGGGGATAGAAAAACAATTAAAATCGCTCAAAAGAGGAAAGGCTAGTGGACCTGATGGGATACCAGTTTGATTTTACACAGAGTACGCGAAGGAACTTGCCCCCCTTCTTGCAGCGGTGTACCATAGGTCTCTAGAAGAGCGTAGCATTCCAAAAGATTGGAAAAGGGCACAGGTCATCCCCGTTTTCAAGAAGGGATGTCGAACAGATGTGCAGAACTATAGACTTAAATCTGGAATGTTTATCATTTGTAGAATTTTGGAACACGTATTATGTTCGAGTATAATGACATTTCTGGAGATTAGAAATCTACTCTGTAGGAATCAGCATGGGTTTTGTAAAAGACGATCGTGTGAAACCCAGCTCGTGCTATTCGTCCACGAGACTCAGAGGGCCATAGACATGGGTTCCCAGATAGGTGCTGTGTTTCTTGACTTCCGCAAAGTGTTCAATACAGTTCCCCATAGTCGTTTAATGAACAAAGTAAGAGCAAATGGACTAGCAGACAAATTGTGTGATTGGATTGAAGAGTTCCTAGGTAACAGAACGCACCATGTCGTTCTCAATGGAGAGAAGTCTTCCGAAGTAAGAGTGATTTCAGGTGTGCCGCAGGGGAGTGTCGTAGGATCGTAGCTGTTCACAATATATATAAATGACTTTGTGGATAACATCGGAATTTCACTGAGGCTTTTTGCGGATGATGCTGTAGTATATCAAGAGGTTGTAACAATGGAAAATTGTACTGAAATGCAGGAGGATCTGCAACGAATTGACGCATGGTGCAGCGAATGGCAATTGAGTCCCAATGTAGACAAGTGTAATGTGCTGCGAATACATAGAAAGAAAGATCCTTTATCATTTAGCTACAATATAGCAGGTCAGCAACTGGAAGTAGTTCATTCCATAAATTATCTGGGAGTAGGCATTAGGAGTGATTTAAAATGGAATGAATATATAAAATTAATCGTTGGTAAAGCAAATGCGAGACTGAGATTCATTGGAAGAATCTTAAGGAAATGCAGTCTGAAATCAAAGGAAGGTCGCTCACTGCTTGAATACTGCTCACCAGTGTGGGATCCGTACCAGATAGGGTTGATAGAAGAGATAGAGAAGATCCAACAGAGAGCAGTACGCTTTGTTACAGGATCATTTAGTAATCGCGAAAGTGTTATGGAGATGGTAGATAAACTCCAGTGGAAGACTCTGCAAGAGAGACACTCAGTAGCTCGGTACAGGCTTTTGCTGAAGTTTCGAGAACATATCTTCACTGTGGAGTCAAACAGTATATTGCTCCCTCCTACGTATATCTCATGAAGAGACCATGAGGATAAAATCAGAGAGATTAGAGCCCACACAGAGGCATACCGACAATCTTTCTTTCCGCGAACAATACGAGACTGGAAGAGAGGGGAGAACCGATAAAGGTACTCAAGGTAGCCTCTGCCACACACCGTCAGGTGGCTTGCGGAGTATGGATGTAGATGTAGATGTAGATTGTATGAGCACACTAAACTGATAACCATTGTGTAAAGTTTCTAACAGTTTATGTATTGATAAAAATAGCACTTCTTCGGACAGCTATTTTTTTGCTAAATAGTTAATTAAGTAATATTTTGTTCATCAAAATATACATAAAGTCATGTTTTCAGTTTTCAAACAGCTCATACTCTCTCAATACTAGAGCGAGAATGTGTTGTATAAATGAATGAATTGTGCAGATTGTACAAGTGCATGTTTTTGTGTAAGGAACTGTATCTGAATGCAGACGTGTGTGTTATTACTGAAGTGAGAATATAGCTCAGACATTTTAGTCGTCAATTGGGCATGATAGAATGAAACGTCTTTTAAGTCATGCGACAGAATAATTTGTGCATCTGCTGACACCCATTGTGTAAGTTTTCATTGAAACAGCTTTTCCAGGTTGAATCACACTGTACAATTCTTCATGGCAGACCACGGTTCTAAGGTGTTCACTAAGACGAGTGAGTGAATTCCAGCAAAAGAAAAATATACATACAGATTATTAGGGAGCACACATTGTCACTGATCAGCTACTTGTCATCAGGTAGACAAAGCAACCACCTCTCTGTATTAGGAATGCATTAAGAGCCATACCAAATATGAGAGTACAAAGGACCTAGAAATTCAACACACAGATGACACATGCAGAGAAAAACAGATGCCTGACATAATGACCTAATCTATCTCCTCCTCAGAATATTTCATGGGAGAGGGTTTGTTTTAGGGGTCCAGAGCAACAACCCTCTGCCCCCTCAATGCATGTGAAATATTCTAAGTAATAGCTAGATTACTCATTCTCTGTTTTGCCCTGCATGTGTGTAGTAACACGATTCATGTTTTCCATCGCACTTCACATAGTGTAGACTGCTAACTGTCTGCCAGGCATGCCCTATGTGAACTGAACTGGACACGGCCCATGCTGCCTGAGTTGTTGTTGTTGTTCCGCCGGCAGAGGTTGTGGCCGAATTCTCGTGTGCCCTCTGGTGGACGGGACTTTACTTGCGGCAACTACTGTCCGTGACGCACCATGCCGATGTGCGCCTCCCGTGATCTTTCTGGTGGCTACTGCACTCCTCCTCCTTCGGGGGGGGGGGGGGGGGGGGGGGGGCGTGAAGCCACTGTGATCCACTGCGTTGGAAGGTGGAGCATCATGCCATAGCGATGACCTCCCCTCCACGTCCATTGGAAGGCTGGAGTTGGGGGGGATCTGCCAACTCTTGAGCCGGAACCTTCGAATACGGTTTGAAGTGACCCACACATAGAGGCCCCCATCGTCCCACCACCGGAGTCTGGGACAGAACGGGCGACAAGCCGTCGAACTCCGGATCCCGGTCCACCTCGGCCTGTGAGGGGGGCCGGCTCTCGCCGGGGCATCTCTGACGATGGCGATGCCGGTGCTGGAGGTACTGGAGGCCGCCAAGGCTGAGAACCATCGCAGAGTGGTGGAGTCTCGAGTGGGAGAGGGGGTAGCATCCCCTGAGAAAACATGACTGGTGTCGGTAATGGGGTAACCGGTTCCCGAGGGATCTGAGGGTGGGTGCCCAAATGTGGACGTAGCTGATTTTGGTGACAACGTACCTCCCGGTCCCCCGCCTGCAAGGTATAGAGCCGGTGGCCATTGCAGCACAGGACTACCGCCGATATCCAATGTGGTTTGCGACCAAACCCATGTGACCAGACCGACATACCCGGTGGAAAGCCGGGTACCCCGTTTTGCGAAGACTGGCGAGGACCAGGCCAGAGGAGGTGCAGCAGAGTCCTAGGTTGGCGCCCGTGGAGGAGCTCTGCGGGGCTGTGTTCTCCCATCGGTGTGCTCCGGTATGCCGTCAGGAAAAACGTCAATGCCTCCTCCGCAGGAAATTCGTGCACATACTTTTTCATCTGCGTCTTAAATGTGCGCACCATGCGCTCGGCTTCCCCATTCGATTGTGGATGAAAGGGGGGAGAGCAAACGTGTCGAATACCAAAGCACCTACAAAAATCCTCCCTTCGCAAACTTGCAGGAACAACCACGCGAGGAGCCGTATCCTCGGTAGCCAGAAGGAGAACTCCTTCCAAGACTGAGAGGCGGTCTCATAGAACAAAATAATTATGAAGAGGATCTGAGGCCCGGCCTGGAGGTTGGGGCAACCACCCCTACTGAACAAGGTGAACTACTTGCCAGAGAACCTGGGCAGCTGCCTTTTCCTTGGCGACTCTAGAACTAGCAATCGGGAAGCCATCAACCGCTTGGCGGGACGCAACATCCAAATGAAAACACATAATCTCCTCCTGATCGAACTTAGGATCCGGGCCCACCGGAAGACGGGAAAGAGTGATGGCATTGGCATGCTGTCCGGTAGGGTGAAAATGAATGTCATAATGGTACTTAGAGAGGAACAAGGCCCAGCGCTGCACTCTGTGGGCTGCCCTATCCGGAATCTGAGAGGCGGAGCCAAATAACGACATACATGGCTTAATGGTCAGTGATTAACTGAAACTTCGTGCCATACAAGAAAGGGTGAAACTTGGTAACAGTGTAGACAATGACCAAAGCCTCATTTTCCACCTGGGAGTAATGGGCCTGTGCAGGACTAAGAGTTTTAGACGCAAACACCAGTGGCTGCTTGGAGCCATCCGCGTTGCGATGTGTCAGGACTGCCCCCACCCCATACTGCGAAGCATCTGTAGCCAGGACGAATGGCTTATTGGGGTCAATAGTAGCCAAACAAGGTGCTGACATGAGGAGACCCTTTAACGAGGTGAATGCTCGCTCGCATGCCAGTGACCAATCAAAAGGAACACCCTTGCACAGAAGGCAGTACAGGGGGCGGGCTAAGGTGGAAGCCCTGGGAATGAACTGGTGGTAATAGGCAATCTTGCCTAAAAAGCTTGTAACTCCTTCAGTGAAGTGGCCCGCGGATGGACAACGATAGCTTGGACCAAACTTCCTAGCGCCCTGGACGCCATGCCAAGAGATGGTGTAGCCCACATACTCAATGGACGCTTGGAAGAAGTTCGACTTACGCAGGTTGCAATGCAGGCCCACGGATCTGAATTTGAGAAAGAGGGTTCGAAGGTTGTGCAAGTGTTCCTTCGTGCTGCAGCCTGTGACAATTATGTCGCCCAGGTAATTAATACAATGAGGGATTGTCGACGTGACGTGCTCAAGATAATGCTGGAATATCGCCGGGGCACTGGATATTCTGAAGGCCAACCGCTGGTATTGGTAAAGGCCAAATGGGGTGTTTACGACCGCCAGCCGTTTGGAGCCCTCAACAAGTGGTATCTGATGATAAGCCTCCGAAAGATCGTTTTTCGAAAAATATTGGCCTCCCGCTGTGGCGGAGAACATTTCATCAGAACGAGGCTAGGGATAGGTGTCCACCACCAATTGGGAATTAATGGTGGCCTTGAAATCACCACAAAGACGTAATTTTCCTGAGGGTTTCCTGACAATAACGAGGGGTGAAGCCCACTCACTAGAAGAAATGGGAAGAACGACCCCAAGGGATTGCAGCCAGTCTAGCTCTGCTTTTACCTGAGGGCGGAGAGCCTTGGGGATCTGCCTTGCGCATAGAAAACGCGGGCGAGCTGATGCCTGCAATGTTAAGTGAGCTTCAAAGTCTGAAACACGCCCCAGGCCCTCCTCAAAGATATCCTTAAAGTCAGAGATCAAAGATTCCAATGATTGATAGGGAATGTCTTCGGAGACCAACTGTATGGTGTCTGCGATAGAAAAACTGAAAGGAATCCAATCCAAAAAGGTTAGCGGAGCTCGCATCACTGATAACAATAAAAGTAAGAGGCCGAGTGACTGATTTGTAAGTAACGTTGGCAGTGAATTGACCCAGTAGGGGAATGAACTGTTTACCATAACCATGGAGACGCCAGTAAACTGGCACCAACGGGGGTGACCCAAGGTCGGAGTAAGTTTGTGCATTCAACAAGGAAACTGCCGCGCCCGTATCTACTTGCAGTTGTAATCGGCGCGACCGAACCGACATCTTGATAAAGAGTTTGTGTGCCGATGCGTCGGGAGCCTGGCCCAATGAAACTTCCTGAATGTCAATGTCCATGTCCTCTGCACCTGCTTCCTTCGATTCTTTTGATGCTGAGCTGCAAACTTTAGCAATGTGTCCTTTTTTATTACATTTACGACAAACGGCCCAATGCTGGGGGCACTCTGACTGATCATGATGTATATAGCACGACGCACAGGATGGTAACAGGGCCTGGCGGCCGGAACTCTGTTTACGCGCTGTGCGGGAGCAGCCGTAATGGCCGAATTGTACCTCTCGCACGTCGTCCACCCCGGATGCAATGGACGTGGCCGTGCCGCCCTGAACCACCACAATGTCGCACCACACTTCCAACTGTTGACCTGCGGCGTGAGAGACTTCATACGATTGAGCAATGGACAGGACTTCCTCAATGGAAGGGTCTTCTAACTGCAGGGCCCATTGCCGGACCTCCCTATCAGGGGCCGAACGAACAATGACGTCGCACACCATAACGTGGGCATACGACTCTCGCGACTGCTCTGTGACAAAATGACACTTGCAACTAAGACTGTGCAGGGTAGTGGCCCACGCCCGGTAAGACTGATGGGGCTGTTTCTTGCATTGATAGAACTCGACCCTAGCCGCCACAACATGCATGTGGCGGCGATAATATGAAGACAGCAATGAACACAATGCATCAAAAGACAAGGACGAGGGTTCCTGCAACGGTGCTAGCTGCCGCAAAACTTGATACAGCGAGGGAGATATCCAAGACAAGAAAAGAGCATGACATACCTCCACATCGGCAACGTGAAACGCCTGGAAATGCTGCCGAAGGCGATGTTCATATGCGTCCCAATCCTCCGCCGTCTCGTCATACGGGGGAAAGGGAGGAGGGAATGGCACTGGAGCAGACTGCGTGGAGAGCAACGCCGGAAGCACTTGTTTCATGGTTGCCATGAGCTCCATCTGCAGAAACCTACACTAAATCCTCCATGCCGTGTATAAGCTGGGAAACCGGAATGACGACACAACACGCGAAAGAACGACCCTACTTGTCGCCAATTGTGTAGTAACACGATTCACTTTTTCCGTCGCACTTCACATAGTGTAGACCGGGAACTGTCTGCCAGGCATGCCCTGTGTGAACTGAACTGGGCACGGCCCGTGCTGCCTGAGTTGTTGTTGTTGTTGTTGTTGTTGTTGTTTCGCCGGCAGAGATCGCAGCCGAATTCTCGCGTGCCCTCTGGTGGACGCGACTTAACTTTCGGCAGCTACTGTCCATGACGTGCCATGCCGCTGTGCGCCTCCCGCGATCTTTCTGGTGGCTACTGCAATGTGAGATCAGCATGGTGAATCTCTGGCTCATTAGTGTTTCCATACTTTTGTATTTCGTACAACTGGTCATGTTCTGTACCTGACAGAAAGGAGCTTAGCTGACCAGTGACAGTATGTGCTCCCTAATGGCGTACAGTCTCGTATCCTATGTTTCTTCATACACATGAAGTTACATGTTTTTCCATATACCCTTGGATTCAGCATTCAGTTTATTGTAGTGTACAGTCACATAAACCACAACTGAGCATTTGCAGTCCTTTCACATGACATGTGAATAAGGAAACTTTAAGCACTCAAATTCCAGATACACAGTGAGAAATAATAGTGACAAGTGTAGCTACAAGTCTGTAATTTCTGCAGTACAGTGTCTGGTTAAAATAAATAAGTCACAAAATTTCAAAGTTTCGCAGAATAAAAATATTTTGTTCATAGAAGTTTTTTCAGAAGAATTTGATTGCTTTGGTGATTGTAATGTCAGCATTATAAACCTTAAAGTGAGAATTCTTGTCCCTTACTAACCATTGGTTGATAATTTCTTAGTCTTCTTGAGTCTTGCAATAAGGTGGCTGGATGGAGAAAAGTAACGTTAAGTTATCAACTGAAAAGTCTGTTTTCTGATTGTTTGCACTCTGCCCACTTTTCTAAATTTTAAAGGCATAGGTTGTTTTTGGATTTCACATTTGATTTTAAACTTACCTGTTTGCCATATCATAAGCACTTAGAAGTATGATTCCTAAAATTTTTGGATATTTTACAATGTAAAACTCCATATGACTTTTTGTGAACTGTTGGAAAGAACATATAATAACTGCATAGACCACTATTTAAAAATAATTGCTAGTGATCTAAATGGCCAAGTGAGGAGAGAACAGATGTTTAAACTCACCATTGGACCCCACAAGAAACATACCACAAGGAAGGAGAGTGGAACAAGGCTTTTCTTATTCACAGTAAACTGAAACATGATTGTGGGATCCTCATTTGGTAACGAGTGTGAGATCACAACAGGGGAGATGAATGAGAGTTAAAGAAGAACAAGACTGGAAAGATGGACCTAATGATTCCGAATGAAGTGAGGAAGGTAAGTGCTGCCCAGAAGCCATTCAGTATAAAAACTATAGCTTCATAAAGAATTAAACAAGAAAAATAGAGAGGAAAGAGATTTGTGAAAGATTGTGCCAACATTTTGATAAATTCCTCCATTCCAGACTGATACCAAGAGATGCGAGAGATGAGGAAGGAGTAAATGACATGGACAAAAACCCTGACCCACCAGCTGGAAGAGATGAAAATTCCTTAAAAGATATTGAAAAACCATAGGTCACCGAGAACAGATAATATTCCAGCAGAGCTGTTCAAGCAAGGTGGCAGTTAGTCAGAACAGATTCTGCTAAGGCTGCTCATTTCAGTATGGGATGAGAAGAAAATGCCCAGTAGTCTAGGGAAGATATTATATGCCCTGTATACAAAAAAGGAGATAGGTTAGAGTGTGACAGCTATCGAGAAATCGCACTGCGAAATGTGGGATATAAAGTTTTCTCCAACATACCTCATACTGTTTGACAGTTGCCTCCCAATTGTTCAGAGATATTGGCTCATACCAATATAGATTTCTCCCCAGGAAATCAACAGAAGATCAGATCATCACTTTTAAAGCGAACTTAGAAAAAACATTTGAATTTGTGATTGACACATGTCACCTTTTCATTGATTACAAATCAGCATATGCCAGCATAATAGCAAGCAATTATTACTGTGTCATGATTAAACTAGGAGCTCAATAATTGTTAAGGCTTGTGAGAATGACAGTGAATGAAGTACAGGGTAGTATAAGAATGGAGGAAATGGTCTCTCGTTCACTAGGCGGTGTAGGGCGAGAAGATGGGTTGGCATGTCTCCTTTTTAATGTTGCATTGTAAAAGTTCGTGAGTGGGACAACCTGCTGACCAGGGAATGAACTTTTATAAATTAGTGCAGATACTTGCTTATGCTTTATCTTGTATCTTGGAAGGCAATAAAGGAGGCAATCATTGCACTTTGGCAGGCCAGTAGGAATATGGGACTTAATATCAATTAACAGAAAATGAAATCTATGACTATTTGGAAAGCACACAAGGAAAAAATGCCATTCTCATAACAATGAAGTCATGGTTTCACTGAGTTGAGTAGTTTAAATATCTGGGATTGATGGTCACCCACACAGGTGACACATCTTATAAAATTAAAATAGATTAACTGCACCCAAAAGCACCTATTTTGCTTTAAAAAAATTATTTTCTTCAAGACTAGTAACCATATTACCAAATTAATTATTTATAAAACACATATAAGATGATTGCTTACATGTACCTCAAGAGCTTAGTCATTATATTGAAAGATATTGGAATGCTAGAAAGCTTTGAGAGAAAGGTAATTCAAAGAATAATATGCCCAACCTGTGAAAGAGGGAGATGGAGGAAGTGCATTCATGAGCTACAAACTATATATAAAAATTCACCTATTAGAAGAATAGCGAAATCACTCAGATTGAGATGGAATGGGCATATGGCACAGATGAGTGATACAGAAGTAACTAAAAGCATTTTAGATGAAAATGTGAGGGTCAAAAAGGACAGTGTCAACCAAGGACCAATTGAACAGATGGCATCATGGAGTACCTGCAGAAAATGGAATGCACAGTTCAAGTGCTGTATCTTGATAACTGGTGGAGAACTATTGAAGAGACCAAGGTCCATAATTAATTGTAGAGCAGAAGAAGAAGAAGAAGAAAGGGGGAGGGGGTGGTTGGATACTTATGTCTTCACCAGATGTTAGGGACTTTAAAGTACAATCCCTAAGAGTACTGAATATTTTAAAATGTAATATTCATAATTCATGGGGAGCAGATTGAACATCTCTGCTCTAGTTATGCACATGCATTTAGCAGTCCTCGTTTGATTATAGATCCATGGTTGAAAAAGCTACCAAGTTATCCTGTATAACAGTGGTAGACATGTAGCACCATGATGAAACTAGGCTGGGCAACAGAGCTTTCAGTGCCAATTAAGTTTTCAGCCTTAGTACCGAGGATGGTGTGCCACAACTTAGCTTTGGGCAGCTACCCTGCACAGTGCGGTCTGTAAAACACCATCCATGTCAGAGACACCTGCTTCCTATACCATTGTTTGTCCACATGGAATGGTGAACAACTAGACCTTCTTAGATCTACAGGGATTTTAGGTTTTTAGAGACAGATGTGGTTCATATCAGTGTTTTACATCTACCTCTATCTACATACTTGATAAGCAACCACACAGTTCGTAGTGGAGGGTACCTTGTACCACTACTAGTCATTCCCTATCCTGTTCCACTCACAAATGGACCAAGAGAAAGGCTAATGTCTGGCACACCTCCATACAAGTCCTAACTTCTCGTCTTGTCATCACAGTTTTTACACAAAATGTTTGTCGGCAGCAGTGATATCATTCTACTGTCAGCTGGAAATGCTGGTTCTCTAAATTTTCTCAATAGTGTTTAGCAAAAGAAACATAGTCTTCCTATCAGAGATTCACATTTGAGTTCACGTAGTGTCTGTGTAGTATGCATGTTTTCATCGAATGTGCCACTAACAAATTTGTCAGTACACCACTGAATTGCTTTGATGTTGTCCTTTAATCTGACCTGACGGCGATCCCAAACACTTGGGCAGAACTTAAAAATGGGTTGCACTAGTGTTGTATGCATAGTCTTCTTTGTAGACGAGATACATTTTCCTGTAACTCTCCCAACAAACTTAAGTCAACAATTCACCTTCCCAACTACTGCTATTAGGTGCTTGTTCCATTTGACACTGCCTTGCAGTGTTCCACCCAGATATTTAATTATTGTGGCTGTGTTAGGCAACACACCACCAATACTGTATTTAAACATTGCAGCTCCTTTTGTTTATTTTTTTCCCCTCACATGCATTAACTTACATTTTTCTACATTTAGAGCAAATTGCCATTCATCACACCAAATAGAAATTTTGTCAAAGTCATTCTGTATCCTCCTACATTCTGATGACACTTTCCTGCATATGCTACAGTGTCATCAGCAAACAGCTGCAAATTTCTGCTGACCATATCCATCTGACCACTTTTGTATATAGAGAACAAGAGAGGTCCTAACCATACTTCCATGGAACACTTCCAGGACAACATATTGGGTTCTATTACTTAAGCAGTCTTTTAGGCATTCAAGTGTCTGGGAACCGACTCTGTATGCTCAGATCTTCATTATAGATCTACAGTGTGGCTCTGTGTCAAATGCTTTTGAGAAATCTAGGAATATGGAATCTGTGTATTGCCCTTCATCCATGATTTGCAGGATATTGTGTGAGAAAAGAGCAAGCTGAGTTTCATGTGAGTCATGGTTTCTAAGTTTGTTGCTGATTTGTGGACAGAAGTTTTTCTGCCTCAAGAGAGTTTATTATATTTGAACTTACAATATTCTCAGAATTCTGCAGAAAATTGATGTTAAGGATATTGGTCTGCAGTTTTGCAGATCCATTCTTTTACTGTTCTTATGTACAGGAATTGTGTACATGTTTTGCCAATCTCTTAAGACTTTGTGCTTGGTGAGAGGTTTGCAACAAATGCAAGCTAAGTAGGGAGCCAATGCCAAATTGGGATTCCACACAGACTTAGTGTTTTCGTTTTTCATCCTTTCAGTTGTTTCTCTGTGCCTGTCTCTGTATCGTCCATACAGGAATCTGAGCAGCTGTCAAATGATGGTATGTCTGCACGATCCTTGTCTGTGAATGAGTTTTTAAACACTGAAATTTAGAACATCAGCTTTCCTTTTGCTGTTGTCTACAGCCACACCTGACTTATCAGTGAGTGATTGTCTTTTTTTTTATGTTGTTGGTATTCATACCTTGAGTTTCCAAATTTCTGATAACTTTTGCCTGTCAGCATTTCTGCATACTGTTTTGAACCAAGAGTGCAACAATTTCTGCTTCCTCAGCATTTTCCAAATGTTTTTATTAGATCATGGTTGGCCTTTTCCATCCTCCATCCTTAATACTCCTGCTCAGCACATATTTCTCCAGAGTGCAATTTATAATCAGTTTAAACCTTGCCTGTAATTCTTCTACATCCATTGTAATTGAACTAAATGTTGTCTATTAGCATTGCCTTTGTAGGATGCTAACAACTGCTTATGTGCTCTTTCCAGCATAAAACTCTCTTAGCTGCTCAATAGTTTTCAGAAAATCTGTTCTGAACTATTTCACTTGACTGACTGTCCATACTACATGCAATGAATCCATACATATCCCAGTCTATATTCGCTTTGTTAAAGTAGCCTCCAAATAATATTGCATGATTGGTGCACTTATGTACAACTGAGGGTAGACTTTCTGTGAATGATTCTACAGTTGCAGTGGAATCGGATGCCAGACAAAAATATTCAGTGATTGCCTTGAGTTCACCTAGGCCAGTTACTAGCACCCAGATTACTTAGCAGTCAGACTCAGTTTTGACCTCAATAGATAAAATATTTTTGTGGATTGTTATGAAAACTCCCATCTGTGGCATCCAAGCTGTAGGATATACTGATGACTGAAAGCAAAGGGACTCCTTCAGCTGTCTAGAAATTTTCTAACTACTTGAAAGCATATCGTCCTCATATCTTCCTTGTGAACTGTGTAGTGCCTTACATCTTCAAAGCAGTTTATCTGTCCTGATTACCTCAATGTCTTTTAAATATGACAACATAGTGTGTTGCAAAGAGAATGACACAAAGGTAAAACATGGCATGTACCATTCCCGTGGAGGCAGTAACGTAACTTTCGAAGCAGAGGGAAGCTGTGGCAGTACTAGTGGCTAGCAGTGAGGGACAGTAAGTTGCAACCACTACTGGAGACCACCTAGTATGTGGTGCTTGTAGTATACAAGTCACTCTGCACCACATTTAGTTGAGTGGATTGTATGTCTTGGCATTTGATACAGGCATAGAAGAAAATTAAGGGTGAACTCTCTTTCTAGGGGATGGGATGAGTGTGGCAAAACTTTTAAACTTCTGTCTATTGTCCATACTCAAGCCTACATTTCAGAGCTACAGCTTTTAGTGCTTTTCAGAGTGGCTGACTCATCAATTTTTAGTACAATGATCAGCCAGCCACACACATCTATCAACTTGTTTAATTTGATGTAGGGTTTTGAGAACTGGAATAACCAAAGAGAGAGAGAGAGAGAGAGAGAGAGAGAGAGAGAGAGAGAGAGAGGTTTTGGTCACTGAATTTTTATATTAATTTTAGTTGCAACTTTTTACTGTTTTCATGCAAAGGGCAATGATGATAGTTTTTTTTAATAGATAAATATTCCAAAATAAATTTTTTATTCATCTGAGTGCTCATTTGTGTTATGCTTTAGTGATAGAAACCTGTAGATAGGGATTTGAGGGAGTGGTACATGTTTCCATAAAGTAAACCCATTTTGAACTTTAGTTGCATCCCATTGCCTAGTATTGCATCGGGCCATTAAATTTACAATTAAACTTTATGAAATTAAGCTGCATTCTAGTGTATACCATTTGGATTATTGTTTGTCACCATTATTACCTATCATGATACATGCAATTAATTTGACATGCAGTGGCCTGCTCCTGGTGCAACCCAGTACAGTCAAATGGTCAACTGGATTAAATTAACTGAAATGGATTCAAAGGGCATGAAATTAATGAATATACAGTGACATGACACAATATCCATTAAAACCATTTAGTAATACTGAACATACATTGCATTGAATGTTGTGACAGACAAAAACTGGTGCCAGGCTGGATTCAGATCTGTGTCTGCCAATTATTGCAATTGGTCACTTTCTCACCTCATGTCATTGCATCTCCATTGCTTTTGGCCCCATATATACAATTGATCTGAACAGTGAATTTGATTTAGTTGATATATCTGCGGGTAATCCAAGGTTCTCTACCAAATGGTTCCTCCATTGATGCTGTTCGAGCATACCACCAGGGAATACCTGTATTTGTAGTGATTGGAAGTAACTAGGGGAAACATCAATAACAATGAAAATTAAAGTTAGGTCTGGAAGTGGGCACAGATAGCTTATTTGTTCAGATGACTGCTCACGTAAAGCAGTAGATCCTGCTTCAACTTCAACTAATTTTCATTTTTCATGAAGTGCTCACTGCAAGCAAATGACTTGAGAGCTTTGACGTTATTTGATATTCAGAATCAAAGCTGCCTATACACTGGCCAAGTAAAACTGAGGTGTAAATTACTTTGATACCCCCATGTGTAATTGGGATAGTAAGCCAAAATCTTGTAACAATATCATGAACAAAAGCACATAATTTAAACTCGGTCTGTGGGAGTGGGCCATCTGTTGGCACTTTCAACAAGAATATAGTTTTGTAAACAGTGTTCAAAGTCATACAACAGTGGAGATAGATTGGAATCAGCAACAAGTACTTCTACAAAGATTTTCATGTGTAGAGGAAGTCTTTGTCCTTCATTCAGCTGTTTCTCGGTTAAGCAATTGGCTGTAATAATAGTTGCCTTCCATGCTATCTTCATGTCCTGTCATTTAGTTCTTGAGATTCTGTAGTCAATGACTCTCTGCTTTATTAAAAACTGTGGTGTCAATAAAGTTACTGGAAGAACCTGGTCCTACTATTATTAGTAATGAAATAGAAGTGATAGTGTAGCAGTATTAGCATGAATGTGGATGAGAAGAAATCTTGTATAAATGCGGCCTTTTACTACTATACAAGATGTGTCAATAAAGTGATGACACATTTTTTCTTCCTTAACGTGGCAATCCTGCAGCCTGTTACTGCAGACACTGTGTGATGTTGACATTTTCTCAGCACAACCACAAATGTCAAGCACCTACAGTGTTTCAGTAAGGAGCAGCAGCTTGCATTGTGAAGTCCTGCATTTGCTCCTTGTCACACCACTGGAACCTCAAAATACTGCACAGAATTATGCCACCTCTTTCTGTGAAGAACTAGGTAAGAATCCTGCAGTAACATACAGAAAGCTTCAGCAGGCTTTTAAATGAAGTTTTTCAGTGGCACAAAATGTTTCATGAAGGCAGAACCACTGACGAAGATGAACACTGCAGTGGATGATCAACAGCACGAACAGATGACAACACAGCTGATCAAAGATTAACCGTGAAAGTTATTGCAAATTCACTGAACGTTAATTGGGAAAATGCTCACCTGATATTCACTGAAAATCTGGGAATGTGAAAACTTTGTGTAAAAATGGTTCCCAAAAAATCTCACAGAAATAAAAAGATCAACAGAGGACTGTGGCTGCTGACGTCTTGGAACAAGTGGAATTGATCCCGGAATTACTCAACCATGTTATCACTGGTGATGAATTTCTTCCTTCCTCCCCCCCCCCCCCTCCCACCACCACCACCTACATAAAACCAAGAAGAAACATCAGAATTTGCAGTGGTGTTCAAAGGAATCACCAAGCCCAAAGAAAGGGTACATGTTAAAGTCAAATTGGAAATGCTTGCTGGTGTGCATCTTTGATTCTGTGGGTGTCGTGCACAAAATGTAGTTATCTCCAGGCCAGACAGTAAACCAATACTGCTACCAAGAAATTCGTGAAAAACTTTGAAAAAGGTCAGTCGTGTTTGGCCAGATGTTGCTAACAACGGGATCGCAATAATGTAGCATCCCATACAGCATTGTCTGTTGGGCAATTTTTGATGTTAAAACTCCATTGTAGGTGGTACCACAACCTCTGTGTTCATCTGACATGGCTCTGTGTCTTTTTTCTTTTTTAAAATTCTCAAAAGCAAAATCAGTTGTTACAGGACACCATTTTGCAGTAGTATAGGACATCCAAACAGCTGTAACAAGTGCTTTTGCTCATGTGATGTAAATAATGTAGCAAGCTAAATAAACAACTCACTGAATAATAGAGCTACAAAATTCTCTTAAGGTGCAAGGTATCAAAAATCCGTATTTGTTTCTTAGCACCTCTGACTTCTGTGTGAGATTCAGGTTTTCCAGCTTCCTGGATTTATTTATTTATTTTTTTATATACCACAGAATCCATCACTATAGATGTTGATACCTGACGTTTTGCCGAAATCTTACATATGGAGTGACATGATTGGTTAGTGCTGATAGTACCTATTTTAGACACCACTTCTAATATACACATAATTTTAGGATGTGTATGCTTAGGTGCATATTCCACATGTAACACATTTTTAGTTTCATTTTTTTGTGATTTATTTGTTGTGATTATATTGTTAGCAGTTGTCATTCTTGTAACCTTTTTTTTTCTCAGAAGCTGGCAAGAAGAAAGAAGAGCATGTCTGGTGATAGCTTCACATCAGGGAGGTATGTTATAAGTATCTGAATCTTCTTTCCCTCTCTCAGCTATGTCAGCACATTCACTTTACATAATCTGTCTCTCAAATTCTGTATCAACTCAGTTTTCTCCTTTGACAAACATCCAAGTGCTTCTGAAAAAAACTGTCACAGTTTTACTTCTTGTTCCTTTATAGCAGGCCATTTTTTCAATTCATCGAATGTCTATGTACGCCTTAGCCCCAACAAAGGGGATTCCCCTACCAACCATAACTTCATCACCTGTAATAACAGCAGCTCATCCAAAAAAGACAGAAAGGGTGATCAAGCTGGCTGTAGCTGGATCTAATAAAGGAGTAGATTGCTTAGCTAATTCCATTTCTTCCACCCTACTTGCAAGCCTATTATGCAAGATGCATTATTTGCTCTGAATTGCAGCATTTCATTAACCAATGGTTGAACTGCCTCCCACTAGTGATATAATGCATTTGAGACTCTGCCATTGTGGAACCTTAATCTCCAATCATTTTAAGGAACACAAAATATATTCACAACAGGCCTTATGACACAAAACCACTTACATTTTATCATCTATCTTGACTCTGTCCACTGACTAACCCGATGCCCATACTAATGTCAATTAACATAAACTACTGGTACTAACTCTGTACTAGGTGCACATTGTCCTGGCAACTTACACTAACCATATCTCACAGGTCGTAAATAGTGCTCCTTTGCATTACTACGCAATTGCGGAATATCAGCCAGTTCTCCTGGCTGTCCAAACATAACGCTGAAATCCCTGTGCAATACTCACCTAGACTCTATGCCATCTGCACATAAAACAGGGGAAACAACCACAAAAATCAATAGTCTGCTCAGTTACAACACTGGCTGACGAAATTGCGTTCTGCGATTGTGAAATCTGTGGCTCCAGCTGCCAGGTGAGGTCCACTGATACCAAAGTACTTAAGGCATAGTCACTCATGGTGAGTGAGGCCTCTATGGTGTAGAGGTGGTGGAGTGTGGGTTGTAGAGATGGTGGTGCAGACCAGGGTTGGCTAGGAAAACTTTTATTTAATCTTGAGCTACAATGTTGAAGTGCTGAGATGCAGCCAGACACTCTCTCTGCAGGTGCATGGTTTACCGGTGGTGCCATTGACACTGAAAGGTCGCAGCAGTGAGATAGGTTTTTGAAGTCAGCGTCCTCTTTTTGCTGATACTGTTTACCCAGTCATGCCTATGTTAGCACTATGTGACCCCAAGTGAGCAATGCCAGTGACTTGAACGTCTGATGAATTCCTGTATGAGTTCATCACTAATGGGTTAGAAGCTCATCACAGTGTAGATGTATGGTGGCAATACTGCCCTGGCCGCTAACTGCTGCGCTCCAAGGCAGGAGTTTGGTTGCTACCATGTAGCTTGAGGATGGCTTATATACCATGTTGTCCTAAGTCCACAGGTTTGGACTCACAATCATAAAGAGAGGTGGGCTATAATGTGATGGGGACTTGCGTGGACCCGACATTGTGAAGGGCATTGCCAGACTGCACATAACCATGCTAGAATCAGGGGGTATTTATAGTGATTGATAGCACTGTTGTGCCAATACATTGGTTCCAGGCACATACAGATCAACATCTTCATGGCTCAGTGGTTTGGAAACACTTCACAGGCCAGTTCCTAGTTGCATAGCCTTTCTGCATTCATTGTTTGGCGTCTACCTTCTTGCCTCACGTATGGGTACAATGCAAAGCTGCTTTTCACCCAGTAACACCCAGAATTAGTGACAGCGTTACATTTGCTTTTGGCGCTCAGGATGACATGAACTATATGGTTAGGAAGTGCATTGAGATTAGAAGTATCATCTGTGCAAAATATTTTTGAGGCGAAGAAAACAACAGAAGGGTGCTCTGTGGGGTGTGTGGAGAACTGTGGGTAAGATGGGCCTCAGCAGCTACATAGGTCTAATGCTGGCAATCAGCCAGCTGATTAAAATCGCGGAAAGGGGGCAGAAATTCAGAAAAGGGATAGTATGGTGTTTATTGTGAAAAGTAATTTACCTATTTCATGAAATGTAGCAGCTCAATTACCTGCCAGCTCACCTCAATCAGTGTATTGTAACCAGAAAAGCAAGAAAGTCTAAAGGGTTTTGGTTAAATTGAAGTGGCACACAACTGAGGCTACACTTTAAGTCCAAAGAGGTTCAGTGAGGTTATTGTCAGCACTTGAGCTGATGAGTGTAGAATATCTGTCTGGTTTTCCTCTAACCATGATTCAGTTGTCCTTCCTTTTTGTACTGAAGATCATTCCAATAGCCACAGAAATGGTCCAGTTCCACACTATTGCTATACTATGGGAAGTAAGTAATTTGGTAAAATTTACATAAAACATCTGAGTTATTTGTACCTTTGACTAAAACCATCTGCAGGTGCCACACTACATTGCTGAATTTCATTGCTGATGAAACACATTAAGGTAAGTGCAGTTTACCAGACATTAACTAATTCACAGAAGTTCATTGGAATGCGGACTAATGTGCCAATGACTGCAGTGATTGGACCACTATAGAGACTGATGTGCTTCAATTGAAGTGGTCATTGTCATGTAGGGATCAAACTGAGTGAAAATTAAGCTTGGTCACCTCATACTAAATTGTTTTGTCAGTGACCTCCGAAACTGAGCTGTTGCAGAAGTCCTTTTCAGTAGCGTGATGCTTTTTTTTCCTGTATGTTTGAGTACCTCTATCAGCTAATTTTTAAAGCCTAACAGTGTGGTATTCGAGTGTAATGAGCTTAGTGTTTCCACTTCACAGTAATTTTACCAGCATTGTATATGGACAACATATGGCTCCTGTTAAATCTTTTTGGTGAAATGCAGTGTGGGCACCTTCAATGATACTGCATTTTAGCATCTTCAAATCTCTCTCCATTGATTCATTCTAATAAAAACTGTTTTTTTTATGATTTAGACACATGGCATATGCAGATATATATACAAAATGTACAACATTACAGGACCAGTTGATACATAGTTTACTTCACATTTAATCAATAAGAGACAAAGTATTGAATTGGGAAATTCCACTACTTTGAGTAGCAAATCATATTGTATCTATACATGTAACAACCAGCACGCCACAGGGTCCAATAGTAGGACCACTGTTAATCTTGTTAGGTATAAATGGGTATAAATCTATCGTTGCCTAAGAAAAGGTCTTACTATTTTGTTAAAGTCAGGGTGTGACTTAGACTGCAACAGTGAAACTTCAGGAAAAGGCAGTGTGTAAAAATTAAACGTTTAATGTTTATAGGTTTTCATATTGTTCACACCTGGAATTGGGAATTACATGTTATAGACATCTGCAATTTTTGATCTCCCTCTAGCTGGTGATCTTTTAGAAGTCAAAATTTACAACTGCATACTTTGTTCAGATTTATTTATTGTGCTTTGGAGTAAAGCTCTGTTGTTATTCTACTATTCAGACATAGTACCTTTTGCACATAATTTACAGCAGGGGTTACTTTAAGTGAATACATCCTCAAGTAGGGTGTAAACAGGTTTCTGAACAACAAGGTACATTAAAGTAACTTCACATTTCATTTTTACCCTTGTGAAGTTCACCATAAACATTTGGTCAGAATTAGAAAACAGCAGTGATCATAAGGTAAACACCAATAATTAAAATTACATCCCCGAAGCACAAGATAGTGCAACTCTGCCAAATGCTTTTAATGTGTATGAAGTATAATTTAAATTAAAATCAATGCCACCCATGTAGCAACAATTTTGCTGAAAAAGAAATAGTTTGGAAGCCAACTGACAGGTTTCTCATGTAATTTTTCCTCTTATCTATGTAATTATGTGGTTATGTCATTCTCAATTCATTCGAGCAATCAATCATTCATAATAGGAAACACAGTCATAACTCAGTCACTCAAAATGATTCAGAAATTTTACTTGTTAGAATGAAATCAGGCGATGATTCTTCTCCTCTGCAGGCTCGTGCTTTGTGGCAGTCTGCTAATCTGTACAAATAAAATGCCTCGTATTTTTGGGAGCGTTGTATAATCCATCGGGAAACCTCAGATCAAGTGGATATTTGGCTTTGATGAAGTTTAACCTCCCGAAGAAGTAATGGAGCTCTTGGATTATTAAATGCAGGTTCGTATCCAGTCTTTCGGAAGTTCTCTTCTGATTAACAACTACGCAATATATTGATGAATATCATTAATTCTCAAATGTCGAATAATGTAAATTGTTACACATCTTTTGTATGAAGGAGCAATATATATATATATATATATATATATATATATATATATATATATATATATATATAATAGAAGGAAACATTCCACGAAGGAAAAATATACTTAAAAACAAAGATGATGTGACTTACCAAATGAAAGTGCTGGCAGGTCGACAGACACACAAACGAACACAAACATACACACAAAATTCAAGCTTTCGCAACAAACTGTTGCCTCATCAGGAAAGAGTGAAGGAGAGGGAAAGACGAAAGGATGTGGGTTTTAAGGGGTATGTTTGTGTTCGTTTGTGTGTCTGTCGACCTGCCAGCACTTTCATTTGGTAAGTCACATCATCTTTGTTTTTAAGTATATATATATATATATATATATATATATAAAGAAAGATGATGAGACTTACCAAACAAAAGCGCTGGCAGGTCGATAGACACACAAACAAACACAAACATACACACAAAATATATATATATTTCCCTTTTCATTGTACAATTTTGTATCAGTTATCTTTTGTCATAAATCTCAATATTTAGATTACAATTCTTCAAGCAATGCTCAGGCTAATCGTCATGAAGACAATCTCGGAAGCTTTTTTCTAACAACCACCAGAGCGAGTACTACAAAGAATAATTATGCGCTCATGGCATAGCTATTGTATGAAACTACTTTGCGCATGGATTCTGCGAGTATGAAGATAGAAAATTATTAAACGTCATTCAAGGGTAGAATTGTATCAGAATAATTCATTGAATATAAAGAGATATTACACTCACCATCTCATCGGATCATTCCTCGAAGAGGTGTTAATCATTTTCACCCTGCATTCTTAAGTGATTGTATTTATATTCTCCCTTGAATGATGTTCCTCTTGACAATATGTTACCAATTTACACTCATTCTAAGGTTACTGGTTTGATATTACCTGTGGCCTACACAAGGTTTTCACATCATGGTGATGCCAATTAAATTAAATGCACTCACATGATGTATCTAGTCAGACTGGACAGTGAGCTAATTGTTTTACCAGTTCTGCCTCACTTCCTTTATGCAGAGTGCAGCAAATAACCTGAGATAGAAATAAGATTTTACTCACATCAGATTTTCAGATAAAGATGTATATAAGATTTTTTATTAAAAGCTTCCTAAAATCCTTCATTCAGTTTAACCATTACCAATTTGATTTCCACCTCCATTCTGATCCTGACATATTGCGAAAGGTTACTCAGCATTTAAGGCACTGTGTGTGTATTCAGGAGGTGTGGGGCTCTAATTCTCATCTGGTTAATCATATTTACACTTTCCCCAATTTCTGTGAGTTTTGTAAGGCTAATACTGGGATGGTTTGTGTGGGAAGGGCACAGCCAGTATCCTTCCTCATCTTTGACCATTCTGAGCTTGTGCTCCATGTCTAATGATATCATCATTATTAAGACATGAAATCCTTTTCTCCATTTTTTTCTGTGACTGGACCCAGAGCACATACATTTCATTTGTTCTTACACCATCTTCATCCATTCCTGAATAATGGCTGTATTGAGAGATGCTACATATAGGTTCCTAAGCTTGTTACTGGCTTTCTTTATAATACTCTAAACATCATAGTCAAACATGTCAATCATGGAGGCCAGAACTCCACCAAACAAAACCACAGAGAGCCAGTTTCTATCAGATGCTTTGTAGATGGATGAACAACATCCTGCTGGAACATACTCTTCTTCAGGAGCTATTTTTTTACCACCACTTCCTCATAAACCTCTTGTGATAAGATTTTAAGGAATTAATGACATTACCTGCCAGTGGGCATTGATTTAAATCAATGGGAAAAGTTGAAAATTTGTGTGGGACAGGTATTCGGAACCGGGTCTCCTGCTTACTAAGCAGATGTGCTGACCATTGCACCGTCTGGACACATGGTCATTATCACAACTGCACTGACAATCCTACTAGGCCTCCCATCAGACCCTAGTTATCAACTTATCCTCACACCATTGATGGAGTGCTCCATGCCCTTTGTCATCGTTACTTGTGCCATTTTGCCAGTATCCATAACAGTTTAAGTGTGGTGTGCATCTGCATGGAAAAGATCAGTGGGCATCCTTCCCTTAATTATAATTAAGATGAGGACAACCACACATCACTCCAGTGTGTATGTACACCATGCTCAACTTCTTTTGGGAATTGGTGAAATACCGCGAGTAATGAGGATATGGGAGGGGCACTATGTCAGTGGTGTGTGGATAAGCTGAGAATTTGCATCTGACGGGAGGCATGCTAGGATAGTACTTCTTGTTGTGATGACTGCTTTGTCTGGATGGCACAATTGTCAGTGTATTTACCTAGTAAGCAGGAGACTCAGGTTCGAATCCTGCTCCAGCACAAATTTTCAACTTTTTCCTTTGTTTTAATTTAATGCCCTTTGGCAGGTAATGCCATTAATTCTTTTTTTTTCTTGATTCATATTGGCTGCAGGATCAAAATGGTGTCTGTTCTTTCTGTTCTCTGAAACAGCACACACCATATATGCTCTTATGATAAAACTGACTCTGTCTAGAAATAAAAAGTAGGGCAACATGATGCTGCCACTTGAAATGGTGCCGAGCTCATGGACACAACTGGGAAATTTAGTTGTGGTTACAACAGGAATGTCCTTACGATTGTAGGTTAACCAGTTCAATTCACTTGAGCTTGCCTAGGGAGTGCCTTCTAACCTGCCTCATTCTTTATTGTCCTTGAGAAGGTTTTGTGTTTTGATTCTTTTTTCCTTGCAGCCTCATGCCAAAATAAATTATTTGTGATTGGAAGATGAAAAATTGTTATGATTTGGTAAAATCTTGATTTTTTCCATAACTGAATTGGTTTGTTATTTAAAGTGGTGGTGTAACACTGTAAGTGCTTTCTGTAATCACAATACCTTGGCCAAGCTCTGGATTTTGCAAGTGTTTGTATAATCATTACTTGCTTCTAACCATTTAACTGATGAATTTAAGTAACCATGTCAAAAACATTCATGCAGACATAAAAGTTATCTCTAAATTAAATTCTCACTTTAGCTGCTGCACACTATGTAATATGTTCTTTACCTGCTTTTATTTCATATACTTTTTGTGTCAGAAACTAACAACTAATTGTAAACTTTCAATAGTGAATTGTAATTGTTATCCCATTAATCAATAACTGAGGGTTTGTTTCATTTCTGCAATAATAGTGTAGATTGTTCTCTGCAGTATGGATGTAATATATGTAAAGATAGTGTGTAGTATTATTCACCAAATGGTAGTCTTGTGAAGAAATGAACTTTGCAAACAAAGCGCTTACATTTTATTTCTCATGTACCAAAGCTGTAGTAAAGACTGGTTTCCAATGTTTGGTCTGTGATTAAGTCATATAATGTTTGTATATGTATATTACTTTTTCTTGTGTCAGATTCATATGTCTTTAAAGAATTAATATAATATGTTGTTATTTTAATGGTAAGAGTCAAGTTCTAAGGTTATGTAAAGCAGTACTAGATTTCCATAAAAATATTTAGATTGTTAGTCAGGTGTGACACTCTTGCTGTCATGAGGATCCATAGTTTCTTAGTGGATGCTCTCACTGAGCTCAGGTAGTGTAGGAAGTTAATTTTGTAGACTGTGTAGCCAATAACGGAACATATGGATGACTCTTTCCTAAGCCTTGAGGTTTTCTGCCTGGAATTTGCCCATTCATAGTGAATTTTTGTATTGGATTCAATACAGTCTAATAAAATCTAGCAAGTATGTACACTGATGAGGCATTGGACACTCATTTTCTTCCCCGCCCTTCTCCAAATCTGAGCTAATTCTCAATTTCACATGACCTCCACATTAACTGTATGTTAGGCACTAATGATCATTGTTCCTTTTTTATTTTTCAATTAACTTTGTTAGTTTTACCTTGTGCAGTATTTAATATTTTATTTATGCTACAGTAATGACAATTATTCTGATATATTTCTCTTTATTTCAGCAGCAGAAGTCAACAAGCCATCAATACAAGCAATGATGACAGTCATATTACAAGTGCTTTCGAAGATCAAGCAGAGCTTTCCAGCAGCAGCAGCAGCAGCAGCAGCAGCAGCAGCCAACAAAATTTTGTGCAGAATGTATCATGTGCAGACAAGGCCAGAAATTCTGTAGATCATGTTTTCAGAGAGGATGATACTATCAACATTTACAATGTGTATGAGAGGACATTCAAGAAAAAGGACAGTCTGAAGGTACATCCACTTTTTCGCAGTGGTGACAACTGCTACAGCTGTACCTTCTGTTGCAAGACATTCACCAAGAGTTATAGCTTAAAGCAGCATTTGCGTGTGCACACTGGTGAACGCCCATTCAGCTGCACTGAATGTAGCAAAACATTCAAAGCAGCCACTGCTCTGAAGTACCATATGGGGCTACACACAGGTGAACGTCCATTCATCTGCTCTGTTTGTAGCAAAGCATTCATACAGAATGGTCACTTAAAGGTGCATTTGCGTAGACATACAGGTGAACAACCCTTTAGTTGTACTGTGTGCTGCAAGAGATTCGTAACTACCACTCTCCTAAAGCAGCACTTGCCTTTACACTCAAGTGAACGCCCTTTCAAATGCACAGAGTGCAGCAAGAAGTTTAAATGGAAAGACAGCCTGACAAAGCATTTACGTGTCCACACGGGTGAGCGCCCCTACCGCTGCACTGTGTGTAGCAAGACATTCCAAGATAGTAGTAATCTAAAAAGGCATTTGCTTGTCCACTGTGTGAATGCTCCTTCAGTTGCAAGATCTGTAGTAAGATATTTGCAATGAACAGTAAGGAATACAGACGTGAATGCTTCTAGTTCGAAAACTTAGAGGCTACTGCATATTTTGAAATGCTGTTGGCTGCATATTGTCACACAGCAGTTACCTGATGGGAACTCTGTTAATGGCACATTTTTAACTTGTTACGAATATTTAAAAACGTTTGCAAACAATATGAAGAACCATATATCTGCAGAATTGCTTTGGTGTTGTTGTAATATAAAAATTATGTAGTTAGACAACTGCAAGCCTTTGTTATACAGCAGATTGCGTTATTTCTGGTGAATTGTACAGCTGACTGTTTTGTAACTGTGTGAATGGCAGATCAAAATTACTACCTGTTTGACTGCTGGAAGAACTTCTATGTCATTAAAAATGCCTTAAAATAAGAGTATGAAATGGGTATAGTTTGTTTGTGTGCAATGCATTATTTCATCTGTTCAGCCATAAAAAATATGACAACTGAAATAGTTCTAACTAGACCTACATCACACAGATTGGGAAATGATGGATACAGGACAGAGGTGGAAGACAACAAGATAACACTGCTACTTGAGCTTTATGTTTTCAGTTACTTTCAGTGGTTCTTGTCATATGAATCTGGAATAGCAAAGCTGAAATAAAATTAGAAACTCATTCTAATGAGTCATAAGCTAATAAGCCATTTGTGTGTCTGTGTGTTGAATGAACCATAGTGTTTCATAGTAAGTACTTAGCATTAGTAGCAGCCCTAGTAGAAATGCAAATTGTGTTCTTGGTTTAGGTCTGTGAAGTGACAGTAGACACAAGTCTTTGCAGCAAATGTGATCAGAATTATTACTTCAATTTTGCTTATAAAACATTCTTACACCTTTCTTGAATTAACCATTAACCATTTTATTCACCTATTGATTAGAAGTCTGAGGAGAAGGGACAATATTTTTCAGTTCAGTTCTCTATGTGATGATCATTGTATGGGGCACATTGAAAGTGTCAATGTTTGTTGTCTCTACTTATGAATATTACAGCACAGTATATCTGTCTCAATGTTAGGGTCTATACACACATACTTCAAATGCTTAAAGTATGAAAATACAACCCTCACTTACGTTTTTGGTGGTGTCTGAGAATCCATGGTCTTGTATATCTCCTCACAAGTCTGTACAAGACATAATGAGTCATCCGATGTGGTGCAGGAATTGCTACAGAAAACTCAAATGTGAAAATTGATGAGCTATAGGTGACCAGCAGTGTCCTATGGAAGAGCTAAGAAAATTGACACTGAGCCCCTTGCACTTGCCATCTTTTTTGCTACTGCCATTATAAAATATGTCACCAAAACCAATTCTCATCCAGATATTTGAGACCAAAATGGTACATATACTTGCAGTTACACCTGGAAAAGTATGATTGATTGTGAAGCTTCATCTGTTCTAAAGTCAGTGGTGACTCCAACAATAACTCACTCAAACAATACCAACACCCTTTGGGAATATAGAAGGTCACTGCCCCTGTCTACACGCTGACTGACCACCATCTCCTCCAAATAAAAGAAGAGAGAATTTCTGATATAGTTATGTTCTGTATTCCAGTTTAGTGCTTTCCCATGTGACTTGTATTTTAGTCAATCTCTCTCTCTCTCTCTCTCTCTCTCTCTCTCTCTCTCTCTCTCTCTCGTATCTCATTGATATCATAACATTGACAAGTCCTATATGAAAATAAGTTGCACTGCAGAAAGGTTCCTAAGTCACTAACTTGGATTCTTTCCTGTTTCCCATGAATAAGTGCTAGTATTGCCAAAACATTTACAAAGCTATAAAACAGCAAAAACGAGACGATGCTTGATGCTTCTCCTAAGAAAAGGAAGAAGGATGTTGTGAGAAGCGAAGAATATATTTTAAAAATGTAAATAGTGAAGCATACATTTCCTATAGCAGAAAGATAGTACCTCACCGACAAATACTGTAGGCTCAAAATGCAGGTAAATAGCAAGACGTTTGAGTTACTGATTTACTGCAGTTGAAACAGTACATTTCAGGAACAGTGTATATTGTTTCTTATCTGTGAAACTAAATATTTTATAATTCAGTGACAGGTACTCAAGAGACATTGTTCAAAGGCCAGCTTTTCAGATCGCTGTAAACAACAACGTTTAATTATCAATATTAGTATTGGTCATGGTGGCAGCATCCGGTACTTAAATGCACAATGGACATAAACAAATTAAATTCAGAGTTATACTGCATTTCACTTCTTTGCTCCAAGTAATAACATGATATTACAGATTTTCAGTTTTAGCATGAAAAGCTGTGTAGGCTGTGACACCTGGTATTACAGGATTGTGTTTGCTTCCTTAAGTTTAGAGATTTTTCACTGAAGAGGATGTGATGTTGAAGGCAGAAATGGAAGGAAAACCAGCTCGAATTTTAGAGTATGTGGTTGCCCAGAAAAGTTTAGTGTTTTTTTCTCCTGGCAACAAGTTGTCCTCAAAACTGCCCTGTTGTTGTGTTAGTAATTTGGGTAATAAGGTGATAAATCCCGCAGGCACATGTTCAGGTAAGTTAGCAATTAATGGCACCACTTACAAGGTTAAGATGAAAGCTCTAAGACAAAGATGGCTTGATTTTGGTGTCATACTGAGTAATGGTTTCCTGTGCTGGTTTCAGGTCGTGACCGATTTTCAGTCACACACTGTCAAATTTGGTGAAGTAATTCACCATTCTGGCAGTGACAGCACCTCACAGATGCGAAGTAGTTTTGGGAAGGGGCCAATTCCCATAAACTCCTTTGCACTGTGTATCTTGTAGTTACAATCAACCACCCTTATAACAGTAAACTTCTGCTCTGGAAGAAATCTTTGGTCGACAGTCAAAAGAAAATAGCGCGAAGGGACCATCTTTTTGGTTGATCTGCTCGTGCGGAGTGGGGTTCTCAACAGGGTATAGCTGCGTGTGAAACGAGTCCTCTATGAGGTAGAGATTGTGGGAGAAAAAGTAAGAATTCCAGTGAGTCTAGACAATTCTGGTACACAAAATGTAGTAAAACCAAGAGGAACCTTACTGGCCAAGAGGATAATGGACTGTGAAGAATCTTTCATGAAGAGAGAATTAACAAAAAGAGGGAAATTATTACCAGTTGGAGAAGTGTATGCGATCACACAACCCATTAAGCAACAGTTTCAAATCAAATTGTTTCATTTAACTGAGTCCAAGCACAGTTTGTTATACCATGTATTAGAGGAATATTCATGGTTGTTTGCTTCAGAGGCAATATTTGACTGCTACTGATCTTATATGCCAAGAAAATTCCTACCGGGAATGCAAGGCCAGCTGCCCAGAAATTGTACCAAATTCCGTGTCAGTTACAGTCTGTTGAGGAGGTAAAAAAGCCAGCAACAACTAGTTGTAGGAATTATTCAATCATCAGCCAGTCCCTGTTCAAGTCTTGTTGTAGTTGTACATAAGAAATCAATTAATGGCGAGAAGACTTCTCACCTAAGTGTAGATGTCAGAGCAGTAGCAAGATTGCAACCCATAACACACATCCCTCACCACATAATGACGAAATATTGGGCAGTTTAGGGAACTGTAAATCTCTCAACACTCTTGATATGTGCTCTGGCTTTCATCAGATTCCAATAACTCCTCAGTACCAGACAAAAGCCCACCCAGCTAGCCGCGTGGCCTAACGTGCTGTTTCCCGAGTGGGAAGGCATGCCGGTTCCCAGCACGAATCCACCTGGCGGGTTAGTGTCGAGGTCCAATGTGGCAGCCAGCCTGTGGATGGTTTTTAAGGTGGCTTTCCATCTGCCTCGGCGAATACGGGCTAGTTCCCCTTATTCTCCCTCAGTTACACTATGTCGGCGATTGCTGCACTAACACTGTCTCCAAGTACATGTTGTTGTTGTTGTCTTCAGTCCTGAGACTGGTTTGATGCAGCTCTCCATGCTACTCTATCCTGTGCAAGCTTCTTCATTTCCCAGTACCTACTGCAGCCTACATCCTTCTGAATCTGCTTAGTGTATCCATCTCTTGGTCTCCCCCTACGATTTATACCCTCCACGCTGCCTTCCAATACTAAATTGGTGATCCCTTGATGCCTCAGAACATGTCCTACCAACCGATCCCTTCTTCTGGTCAAGTTGTGCCACAAACTTCTCTTCTCCCCAATCCTATTCAATACTTCCTCATTAGTTATGAGGTCTACCCATCTAATCTTCAGCATTCTTCTGTAGCACCACATTTCAAAGCTTCTATTCTCTTCTTGTCCAAACTATTTACCGTCCATGTTTCACTTCCATACATGGCTACACTCCATACAAATACTTTCAGAAATGACTTCCTGACACTTAAATCTATACCCGATGTTAACAAATTTCTCTTCTTCAGAAACGCTTTCCTTGCCATTGCCAGTCTACATTTTATATCCTCTCTACTTCGACCATGATCAGTTATTTTGCTCCCCAAATAGCAAAACTCCTTTACTACTTTAAGTGTCTCATTTCCTAATCTAATTCCCTCAGCATCACCCGACTTAATTCGACTACATTCCATTATCCTCGTTTTGCTTTTGTTGATGTTCATCTTATATCCTCCCTTCAAGACACCATCCATTCCGTTCAACTGCTCTTCCAAGTCCTTTGCTGTCTCTGACAGAATTACAATGTCATCGGCAAACCTCGAAGTTTTTATTTCTTCTCCATGGATTTTAATACCTACTCCAAATTTTTCTTTTGTTTCCTTTACTGCTTGCTCAATATACAGATTGAATAACATTGGGGAGAGGCTACAACCCTGTCTCACTCCCTTCCCAACCACTGCTTCCCTCTCATGCCCCTCGACTCTTATAACTGCCATCTGGTTTCTGTACAAATTGTAAATAGCCTTTCGCTCCCTGTATTTTACCCCTGCCACCTTTAGAATTTGAAAGAGAGTATTCCAGTCAACATTGTCAAAAGCTTTCTCTAAGTCTACAAATGCTAGAAACGTAGGTTTGCCTTTCCTTAATCTTTCTTCTAAGATAAGTCGTAAGGTCAGTATTGCCTCACGTGTTCCAGTATTTCTACGGAATCCAAACTGATCTTCCCCGAGGTCGGCTTCTACTAGTTTTTCCATTCGTCTGTAAAGAATTCATGTTAGTATTTTGCAGATGTGGCTTATTAAACTGATTGTTCGGTAATTTTCACATCTGTCAACACCTGCTTTCTTTGGGATTGGAATGATTATATTCTTCTTGAAGTCTGAGGGTATTTCGCCTGTTTCATACATCTTGCTCACCAGATGGTAGAGTTTTGTCAGGACTGGCTCTCCCAGGGCCGTCAGTAGTTCTACTGGAATGTTGTCTACTCTGGGGGCCTTGTTTCTACTCAGGTCTTTCAGGGCTCTGTCAAACTCTTCACGCAGTATCGTATCCCCCATTTAATCTTCATCTACATCCTCTTCCATTTCCATAATATTGTCCTCAAGTACATCGCCCTTGTATAGACCCTCTATATACTCCTTCCACCTTTCTGCTTTCCCTTCTTTGCTTAGAACTGGGTTTCCATCTGAGCTCTTGATGTTCATACAAGTGGTTCTCTTATCTCCAAAGGTCTCTTTAATTTTCCTGTAGGCAGTATCTATCTTACCCCTAGTGAGATAAGCCTCTACATCCTTACATTTGTCCTCTAGCCATGCCTGCTTAGCCATTCTGCACTTCCTGTCGATCTCATTTTTGAGACGTTTGTATTCCTTTTTGCCTGCTTCATTTACTGCATTTTTATATTTTCTCCTTTCATCAATTAAATTCAATATTTCTTCTGTTACCCAAGGATTTCTACTAGCCCTCGTCTTTTTACCTACTTGATTCTCTGCTGCCTTCACTACTTCATCCCTCAAAGCTTTCCATTCTTCTTCTACTGTATTTCTTTCCCCCATTCTCTTATGCTCTCCCTGAAACTCTGTACAACCTCTGGTTCTTTCAGTTTATCCAGGTCCCATCTCCTTAAATTCCCACCTTTTTGCAGTTTCTTCAGTTTTAATCTACAGGTCATAACCAATAGATTGTGGTCAGAGTCCACATCTGCCCCTGGAAATGTCTTACAATTTAAAACCTGGTTCCTAAATCTCTGTCTTACCATTATATAATCTATCTGATACCTTTTAGTATCTCCAGGGTTCTTCCATGTATACAACCTTCTATCATGATTCTTAAACCAAGCTATGATTAAGTTGTGCTCTGTGCAAAATTCTACCAGGCGGCTTCCTCTTTCATTTCTTAGCCCCAATCCATATTCACGTACTACGTTTCCTTCTCTCCCTTTTCCTACACTCGAATTCCAGTCACCCATGACTATTAAATTTTCGTCTCCCTTCACTATCTGAATAATTTCTTTTATTTCATCATACATTTCTTCAATTTCTTCGTCATCTGCAGAGCTAGTTGGCATATAAACTTGTACTACTGTAGTAGGTGTGGGCTTCGTATCTATCTTGGCCACAATAATGCGTTCACTATGCTGTTTGTAGTAGCTTACCCGCATTCCTATTTTCCTATTCATTATTAAACCTACTCCTGCATTACCCCTGTTTGACTTTGTGTTTATAACCCTGTAGTCACCTGACCAGAAGTCTTGTTCCTCCTGCCACCGAACTTCACTAATTCCCACTATATCTAACTTTAACCTATCCATTTCCCTTTTTAAATTTTCTAACCTACCTGCCCGATTAAGGGATCTGACATTCCATGCTCCGATCCGTAGAACGCCAGTTTTCTTTCTCCTGATAACGACATCCTCTTGAGTAGTCCCCGCCCGGAGATCCGAATGGGGGACTATTTTACCTCCGGAATATTTTACCCAAGAGGACGCCATCATCATTTAATCATACAGTAAAGCTGCATGCCCTCGGGAAAAATTACGGCCGTAGTTTCCCCTTGCTTTCAGCCGTTCGCAGTACCAGCACAGCAAGGCTGTTTTGGTTATTGTTACAAGGCCAGATCAGTCAATCATCCAGACTGTTGTCCCTGCAACTACTGAAAAGGCTGCTGCCCCTCTTCAGGAACCACACGTTTGTCTGGCCTCTCAACAGATACCCCTCCGTTGTGATTGTACCTACGGTACGGCTATCTGTATCGCTGAGGCACGCAAGCCTCCCCACCAACGGCAAGGTCCATGGTTCATGGGGGGGGTCCAAGTACATGGACACCGTAATTACTCTACCATGCAAACCTTGGGGTTACATTCGTCTGGTATGAGACATTCCTGAGGAGGTCCACTGGGGGCTGAACAGCACAATAACCCTGGGTTCGGTGTGTGGTGGTGGTGGGGTGAGTGGACTGCTATTGCCTGTGAACCACTGAGGGCTACAGCGGGACGAACCCTCTCCGTTTTTTCTAGGTCCCCGGTTTAATACACCCAATACACACACACACACACACACACACACACACACACACAAAAAACCAGTCAAAACAGCTTTCATTGTGCCTTCTGGCTTGTATGAGTTTTGTGGATGCCCTTTGGCCTAAGAAATGCACCCACCACATTTCAGAGATTTGTTGTTATGAGGGTTGAAACCAGCTATCTCTTTGGTCTACTCAGATAATATAGTCTTCTCTCGAACACCCAAGGAGCAAGCAGAACCATTGAGAAATAGACTGGTGAAGTTACGGAATGCTCATTTAAGTCTGAAATTGCAAAAAGCTCATTTGCCGAAGTGCAAATACAGTACACTGGACACGCTGTTAGCTCTGATGGGGAAAAGCTTGACCTGAGGTTGTCAGAAGCCATAGAGAGTTTCCCTGCTCCTACAAATGTGAAAGAATTACAGAGCTTCGCGAGGCTAGCCAGTTATTACTGTTGATTAGTAAGATATTATGCTAATGTGACTAAACCTTTAAACAGATTATTGAAGAAAGAAGTAACTTTTGAACGTACTGTAGAACATAAAATCGCTGTGCAGATAGGTCTAGCTAAAGAAGTATTTATAAGTTCTCCTCTATTGGTGTATCCTGTCTCGGAAAAGTCATTTGTACTGTCCTGTGACACCTCGGAATTTATTGTAGGTGTCATCTTAAACCAAGAGCACAATGGCAAAATCAAGCCTATTGGTTATATATTTCTTAGCAGCTAAACAATGGAAAAGGAGTTGTTGGTTTTGATATTTGGTGTCAGCTATTTCAAATGTTATTTATATGGTATGAAATTTACTGTGGTAACTGACCATGCTACCCTGTTATGACTGTTAAATTTAAAAGATCCCAGTAGATGAATGACTCATTGGGCATTAAAGTTATGATTATGAAGTACAACATAAACCTGTAAAGCTGCACCACAATGTAGATGCCCTCAGTAGAAAGGTTCCACTAGTGCAAGCAGATGAAGTGCTAGTAGCAAAATTAAATATGCCTAAAGAGAAGATGCCAATTGCCAACAATATGCTACAATGCCTCAATTTGAGTCGGAAGACGTACATCGTATTGCAAAACTCCTCTTGGAAAATGTCATGGTAGTATATAAGTCTGTCATAGTGGCAAACAAGCTACAAATACTTGTGTTGCTACCCATTATTGGTGGACGTCGATAAGTATGTATGTGTATGGTTACCGTGTGCCCCAGAGGCACAGCAGACATGTTTGAAAATTGCTTTGTAGAACTTACTAGAAGCTTTGAGGCAGTTTGAAACAAAAGTTCTGGACATAATGTGACCCTTCTCGCAAATTCACCGAGCGAGGTGGCGCAGTGGTTGCACACTGGACTCGCATTCGGGAGGACGACGGTTCAATCCCGTCTCCGGCCATCCTGATTTAGGTTTTCCGTGATTTCCCTAAATCGCTTCAGGCAAATGCTGGGATGGTTCCTTCGAAAGGGCACGGCCGCTTTCCTTCCCCATCCTTCCCTCACCCGAGCTTGCGCTCCGTCTCTAATGACCTCGTTGTTGACGGGACGTTAAACACTAATCTCCTCCTCCTCCTTCTCACAAATTCAGCTGGAAAATAAATATAGGAATTGGATCACTTTACCTGATGTGTAATACTAGTGCCGATAGATGACATGACCGCAGAAACAGTGGATAAGGCTTTTGTAAACCACCTGATATTTCCTTCTGGTGGTTCTTACACTCTCTTAACCGATCAGAAAGAATTCTTATATCTTCATTATTTGTACGAATATGTAAACTGCTTAGAATTAGAAAGTGGAAGCCTACCCCCCTCCATTCTAAGATTAATACAATTATGTCCATGTCGACTTGCCTTATACCAGCACTCCTAAGGCTTATAACATTTATTGCCTAATGATGAGGGACCTCATCCGAAATATGGTGTAGAGTCGGCATCCTGAGATCACATGACCAGGGGTGTAGCATTCCGTGTACCAAGTCCTCCTCACCACAGATGCTTGTGTGACATTATATCTGGTTGCCAGTGAGGAACACATGATGCAACTCTGGCTACATGCCATTAATAAGACAGATTCTCCACTTTGCCCTCAGTGTCACATGCTTTACACAGGTGAACATCAACCTTCTACTGAGTTGTGGCTGTTGGTATGGAAAATACTTGCCTTTCTTCTTCACGCTGCTCCACTGGATATCGTGTCACAGTTTCTTCCATTCCCAGATGAGACTTTCTTCACATGCATGAAGACAAATGCAGTGAACTGGATCGAATGCCTGTCAACTCATTATTTGTTTTAAGATGGCAGAAAGAGCTTCCTTGATAAATGTACATTCCTCCAAGATCGTCTTACTTTTTAATATACCATTCGAGATGTCACCAATATTATGCCAATTTTTTTGGGTAGTGTTTCCATGTCTTCTCTCCATAGCTGGTGTTGCCAGGTAATAGAAGGTGAGTTCTTGTTTGGTGTTTGTTTCAGAACTTGATTTATGTGATAGGACCATGGAATGTCTTAGAGAAGACGTGACCAACCAATGCCTGCTGGGACTTGTGGATCAATGTGAACCTGCTATCTCTGATTGGTGCGTAGTCACTATTTTGTTTTGTTTCACCAGTGGGGCATTCATATGTTATTTTTGTTGTTTATTTTGATAATGTTTCCAAATTTTGAAAGAACCTATCACATGAGAAGAAGAAGAAGAAGAAGAAGAAGAAAACGTGGTTAAGACCACTGCTTGCGATTAGAGGAAATTCTGTATACGTTCAGAGTTCCATTCTGGCTCAAACTTACATGTGTTTCTAGTAAATTGAACAGATGGTGTACAACCATATTCATAATTTCCAAATACATTTCATGTATTTAATATGGCTACAGATTGTCTGCAGTATCTGAAGGACATTTGCATCGATCTATACAGGGTGTTACAAAAAGGTACGGCCAAACTTTCAGGAAACATTCCTCACACACAAAGAAAGAAAATATGTTATGTGGACATGTGTCCGGAAACGCTTACTTTCCATGTTAGAGCTCATTTTATTACTTCTCTTCAAATCACATTAATCATGGAATGGAAACACACAGCAACAGAACGTACCAGCGTCACTTCAAACACTTTGTTACAGGAAATGTTCAAAATGTCCTCCGTTAGCGAGGATACATGCATCCATCCTCCGTCGCACGGAATCACTGATGCAGCCCTGGAGAATGGCGTATTGTATCACAGCCGTCCACAATACGAGCACGAAGAGTCTCTACATTTGGTACTGAGGTTGCATAGACAAGAGCTTTCAAATGCCCCCTTAAACGAAAGTCAAGAGGGTTGAGGTCAGGAGAGTGTGGAAACCATAGAAATGGTCCGCCTCTACCAATCCATTGGTCACCGAATCTGTTGTTGAGAAGTGTACGAACACTTCGACTGAAATGTGCAGGAGCTCCATCGTGCATGAACCAAATGTTGTCTCGTACTTGTAAAGGCACATGTTCTAGCAGCACAGGTAGAGTATCCCGTATGAAATCATGATAACATGCTCCACTGAGCGTAGGTGGAAGAACATGGGGCCCAATAAAAACATTACCAACAATGCCTGCCCAACAGTTCACAGAAAATCTGTGTTGATGACGTGATTGCACAATTGCGTGCGGATTCTCGTCAGCCCACACATGTTGATTGTGAAAATTTACAGTTTGATCACGTTGGAATGAAGCCTCATCCATAAATAGAACATTTGCACTGAAATGAGGATTGACACATTGTCGCAGAGGTGTACCCATGGAGGCCAATCAGCTGCTGATAGTTCCTGCACACGCTGTACATGGTACGGAAACAACTGGTTCTCCCGTAGCACTCTCCATACAGTGACGTGGTCAACGTTACCTTGTACAGCAGCAACTTCTCTGACGCTGACATTAGGGTTATCGTCAACTGCACGAAGAACTGCCTCATCCATTGCAGGTGTCCTCGTCATTCTAGGTCTTCCCCAGTCACAAGTCATAGGGTGCAATGTTCCGTGCTTCATAAGACGCCGATAAATTGCATCGAACGGCTTCTTGTCGGGAGCCTTAGTTCTGGAAATCTGTCTCGATACAAACGTACTGCGCCACGGCTATTGCCCCGTGCTAATCCATACATCAAATGGGCATCTGCCAACTCCGCATTTGTAAACATTACACTGACTGCAAAACCACGTTCGTGATGAACACCAACCATGCTGATGCTACTTACTGATGTGCTTGATGCTAGTACTGTAGAGCAATGAGTCGCATGTCAACACAAGCACCGAAGTCAACATTACCTTCCTTCAATTGGGCCAACTGGCGGTGAATCGAGGAAGTACAGTACATACTGACGAAACTAAAATGAGCTCTAACATGGAAATTAAGCGTTTCCGGACACATGTCCACATAACATCTTTTCTTTACTTGTGTGTGAGGAATGTTTCCTGAAAGTTTGGCCGTACCTTTTTCTAACACCCTGTATAGATAATGTGAACTACCGACACTAGAATAACAGTACTGTTAAGTGGTTACCGTCGCTGTGGCAACAGGTCAGAATATTGCCGTCGTATACTTTTCCAGTGGATTCAGTAAACCCGTACAAGAGGTGCACGTCGGCCAACTCTCAATCAGTAAAACTTTCCATACGGCTGTTTGTCATTGTTAATGAACAATTAACAGTCTCTGAAGAAACGAAATCGGGACAGAATGAGTATTACTGAATGCAAAGTTGAGGGTGAACAGTAAATTGGACATTACTGTTGCAACAGCAAGTCTTGAGTTAACAGAACAAGTTTGTTTTCAAAACACAAAGCACATAAATATTTCAGTATATTGTGTAACGGACCAGTGGAGATCACGCTTCCGTTATACCAAAGCACTCAGAAAATATCCTTGAACTACCTACGATATTTTGTCGGTGGAATACGTATTCATACTGATAAGCAACAGATGTACCTAATTTCACGAGTAAGGTTGTTTTTCAGTAAGAATGTTCGGCGGGAGATTCAGTAAACGAAATGTCAGTCATTTACAACATAGTGAACAAAGATGTAGTCGATCCGAGAACTTCAAGACAGAAATAGTTGGAAAAAAGAAAAAAAAACTTTCATTCAAAAACGTGATTTTTTTCGTATACTTTTCCCTCTCGAGATAGAATAGATTCTTTGAGTGAAGTGTCATTGAGAGGTCGGGGACTTTTCAGGCAAATTTCAAGTGATGTGGTAATAGTTCAAAGAGAGTCCCTGCTGGGATTATTTGAAACAGATTTCTATTTTCAGCATTTGTCGTTCAGACAAGAGAAAATATTTCCCATCAAAGAAATTGAATGTCTATAGTTAGTCACAAAATGCTGGCTGTCGAGTTTCGACTCGTTCTGCACACCTACGTCACGCATTCTCTGACTGCCAATTAGCGTTCAGTAGTGTCCTGAACGCTCTGCTGTAAGTGTCGTACCCAATTACACGTGATCGTACCGTTATTTATTGGGAGTTGTTATGTGTGATGGTGGTGGTAAGCGACAAGTTCTAAACAAACAAATGAGAGACATAATCGGCAATATACACGCTTACATAAGCACAAAACACGTGTCGTTTCGAACCAGCAGCAAGGAAATCTCCATCCTTTCTTGACCTGCGTGAATCGTCGAGGGGATCGGACTACAGTTAAGGTGACCATATTTTCTTCGGACAAAAATGGGACTTTCATACATTTTCTTGGCCAAAAAGTGGGACAATTTTCATTTCTCGTTAAATATCACTTTTAATACTAACATTTCTTCTTCCTCTGCAAATATAGCCTTCACTGATATTTATGTGTGTGTGTGTGTGTGTGTGTGTGTGTGTGTGTGTGTGTGTGTGTGTGTGTGTGTGTGTGTGTGTGATGGTTTTGTGGATTCCACACTGCAGTCATATTTCTTCAAAGATGAAATGTCATTCAACAGCTCAGGTTTGCCTAATAGGTATGAATAGAAGTCAGTGCGACCGTATTTACTGAAGTTTAAACAGGTCAGTAAAATACACCTAACGCTCCTCACCGTAAATCTATTCCTCTCATCTGTCCACTGTGACGATAGTAAGCTGAAAACTCTTTCAACATTTGCATTGTGGGCAGGGAGTGAAAAGAAGTAATGTGCTATATTAAGCAATTCTCTGAAACTGTTCATTACACTGGCAAGATCTAAAAACCTACACCATTTTTCATGTGCCATCAACTGATTCCATTGTTCACTGTCTGTTTCCACTTGTTGTTTTACAAATGACTGTATATGAACTATTTTATCAAATAAGAGGCTGTCATTTACTAGAATGCCCTTTTCATTTAGCCACATTAAAATATTTTCAACTACTGACCATTCTGGTGGTTCTGTGAGCATCATCCATGAGAGTACAGAAAACTCAGCTATTCCCTGTAACCATGAGGATAAATAGTCTACTTTCAGCAGTTTTTTTTACACTTAGTGGTACAAAATGTACATGTTTCCTCGAATTTAGACTTGTCAAAGCTTTATTTAAGAGTGCTAATACTTCACATGTGGAATTATTCTGTTTCTCAATGCTCAGAATGGATTGTTGGAAAACACTCATTTGTCAATGTACAAAAATTAAATAACGTTCATTTATAGCATCACTGAAAAAACTCTTTAAGAATGCAGGGCACTCTGAGTTAGACTGTGACAAAAAGTAAGATTTCAATGGTTCATACATTTTCAAGATCCTTTCTATGGCTGGCAACAATGAAAGCCACCTTGTTTTGGAAAAGGAAAGTAAATTTTTGTAAGTGACACCAACAAATTCACAGAATTCAGTGAGTTCTGCGACATGAATAGAAAAAAAATATGAAAATGGTTGTACAACTTCATGACAATGCAGTCAATGTCAACAGGTAAAACATTGCAAGCACTTTGAAGTGTGTTATCAACATGTGCTGGACAACCTATGCCAACAATGTTACAGTTTTTTCAATTTTCTTTCAGATGTGTGAAAACATTATTACCCTCTTTATTCATTAACCCCCCCCTCCCACCCCCCCCCCCCCCAAATTACAGTTAGTATTGTCTGCACCAAATGCAACACACTTTGAGATGATACTGAATGACTGTATAACGTGAGATAGATAATTGGAAATTGTTTCCGACTTTTCGTTCTGCAAATCGTCAAGATCAAGCAATTTCGTCTGCAGTTCACCCTCACTTACAGAAAAATACTGAACTATCACAGGAAAAATTTTCTGATGCCTATGGTTGCTAGCATCAGTAGATATTGAAAAGTATTTTGCACTGTTTACAGCAGCTGTTACCTGTTTCTCGGAATGTGGAGCTGTAACATTGTTGATAACTGCTTCACACTTTCCAGAATGAGATTTTCACTCTGCAGCGGAGTGTGCGCTGATATGAAACTTCCTGGCAGATTAAAACTGTGTGCCCGACCGAGACTCGAACTCGGGACCTTTGCCTTTCGCGGGCAAGTGCTCTACCATCTGAGCTACCGAAGCACGACTCACGCCCAGTACTCAGATGGTAGAGCACTTGCCCGCGAAAGGCAAAGGTCTCGAGTTCGAGTCTCGATCGGGCACACAGTTTTAATCTGCCAGGAAGTTTCATATCAGCGCACACTCCGCTGCAGAGTGAAAATCTCATTCTGGAAACATCCCCCAGGCTGTGGCTAAGCCATGTCTCCGCAATATCCTTTCTTTCAGGAGTGCTAGCTCTGCAAGGTTCGCAGGAGAGCTTCTGTAAAGTTTGGAAGGTAGGAGACGAGGTACTGGCAGAAGTAAAAGCTGTGAGTACCGGGCGTGAGTCGTGCTTCGGTAGCTCAGATGGGTTGCAAAAAAAAAATAAACAACCTACGGCCGATTTCGCTTTTAAATTCAGATTATAAAATTATAGCTCGAGTAATTAACAAGCGCTTTACACCATGCACTGCTGACATCATAGGCCAACAGCAGACTTGTGCTTTTAGAAGAACGATTTTACTAACTGCGACTTTGTATCGCGATGTCATTGTGCTAGCGCAGGCAAGTAACATAAAATGTGGACTGCTTTTCATAGACTTCCACAAGGCATTTGATCAAATTAATCACAAATACCTGATAGAGATAATGCGCCGAATGGACTTCCTGCCAAAAACCATTGACATCATCAAGAACATGGCAATGGGTGTTACTGCACAAATCTCCGTTAACTGTCAACTGACAAAAAAAAATTGAAATAAAAATGGGTGTTACCCAAGGAAGCCCCTTATCCATGCTCCTGTTCATTATATCGCTGGAACCTTTCTTGAGACAGCTACAGCACAGGCTGACAGGCATTACCATTCAAGGAACAAAGACCGTGGTAGGTGCTTACGCGGACGATGTAGGTGTAATCATCAGAGACCAAACAGATGTGACACAACTAGAGATGATACTTGCAAAATACTGTTCCGCATCAGGTGCGAGGGTAAATGAAAATAAAAGTAAATTTCTAAATATAAAGCGGCTTGCTAACTTACGCATTGAGTGGGCGAACCATGTTAATGAACACAAAGCTCTTGGAATGGCATTGACAACGTCCCTTTTAAAACTGATAGCAATAAATTGGCGGTAGGTGGCAAGAAAAATCAAGGGATCTTTGATTGAAAACTGTCAACGTAGCCTAGACCAGTTCCAGAGAATACTGTTTATCAACACGTATATTTTATCCAAGGCTTACTACATAGCACAGGTTGTCCCCATTCCATCAATGGTGGCGAAGACGATCATGTCCACCTTAGCAAAGTTCTTGTCGAAAGGGGAATTGTTTCGAGTGCCGGTGAAGACAGCAGTTTTGGATCCAAGCAATGGAGGAATGGGTCTAACCGACATCAAGTCTAAAGCGATGGCATTGTATGTCAAACGAACATGGAGCATAATGTGTGATGATCCAGGGTGCATTACAGTAAAACTATACGATATTGTCAGGCCAGAAAGTGTAGAGCCGCCGATAAATGTACAAAAAATAAGTTTTAAGCTGAAACACATTAGGGAGTATTATCTTGAACTAAGTTATCTCAGCAAAAAGGTTTTAAACTCCAAAAACGTTACAGCAAAGGCGATTTTAGCTGAAAGACAGAAACATGAAAGGAAAAATAACATAGAAACCAAATATGCTGGAATAGCATGGAATGTGGTCTGGAAAAACATCAGTAGTGATGTTCTTTCGTCTGACGTGAGAACAGCGTGGTACAAGGTAGTCAATAACATCATCAGCACTAATGAGCGTCTCTTTGCCATCGGTTTAAGTGACACAAACCTCTGCAGCAAATGCAACCTCATTGATAGTGTGCCTCATCGTTACACTTGTGGAGATCGGATTATCAACTGGAGGTGGACCAGGGAGAAAATTGCTCAAATAACAAGAACTTCAGCAAACAATGTACCGACTAACATTTTCTTCAGACCAGAGGAAAGTTACTACCCTCAGGCAAAAAATAACGCAGCGATTTGGTTAATGGGCAAATATACAAGTTATGTTTTTAACAATATTGGGAGCGATGAACATATTGAATACAAGATGTATATGGAAAATGAATTCGAGAAAATACTCAAATATCAGAATCACAATAAGAAATATGGTAACATGCTCCGAATTGTCTTCAACCGAATGGGTATAGGTTAGGAACTGGATTCCTAGTAGAGAGGGAATGGATTGGGGCACGTTCCCGACCCTAACCTCACCTGCAAGTCACACATGAAAAATAAATCAGTAGTACAGCAGATACAAGAATATGGCGAGAAACATCTGGTGTCTGATATAAAGGAAGATCTTGAACTCCCTATAGATGCGTTTAGAAGGCTGGAACTGACAAAAATAACAAGGCAGTGAAATATTTTGCGATGTCGCTGTTCGAGACTTCTCTTCTGTCCATGTAATTTACCCTGGAAGGAACACATATCAAGGATTTACTGAATGATTAATTTGGCTCTGGGAAATGATGATGAGGAACCGGCTGCAGAAGAAGAAAATGTGCATGCTGATCTGCCACCAGTTGAAGGTGACAGTGAAGGTGCTAAATTGTGCTACTGCTAAAGACTCATTTTTTGAATGCTGTAATTTATGACTGCAATTATCTGTCACCTTATTTATGTCATTTCATTGTAGCCGTTTTTGTTACTGTTTTTGGTGAAAAAAAAGATGGTAGAGCACTTGCCCGCGAAAGGCAAAGGTCCTGAGTTCGAGTCTCGGTCGGGCACAGGGTTTTAATCTGCCAGGAAGTTTCATATTTGCTTCACACTTTGTTCTTCCACACGAAACATTTTCTGCAATCTTAGAATCAGAAAAAAAAATTTTGTTTAGTTGAACACTGCAGTCATTAGAACGATAGCTTTGGTGGTGTTTAACAACGTGGAATGGCAGGGTTGCTTCTGCTGCAGCTACGTTTTTCTGTTACTGTGTATTTGAAGTTACAAAATATCGCGTCATTTTTTGCGAGGAACCTGCCGATCGAAGATTCTTCCTGTGCTTTTCTTGATTCCATATGATGCTTGAGATCTGCAGCACCACCATGAGACACGGAAACAGCACAGCTACATACGTTACATTTTGCTGAACAGTCATTGTCTGTAGCAGTGAAGCAAGGAAATTTCCTCTGAAGCTCTTCCGAAAACTTTGATTTTCGTTTCGGCGTCGCCACGACGTGCTAGCACTTCACGAAACTGATACTGAGTGCTGACAACAATGGCAAGCAAAAGCAAAGAAAATAAGAGTACGCAACAATTATAGTGCTTAAGCTGTATATTGTCAGGGGGTACCAACGTACGGAATGTCAGTTTCAATTGATAGTTTATAAAATCGACACTCAGAAAATATTTTAACCATTTTGTAAGTGTCTGAAAATAATCCTTGAAAATAGGGACAAATCGCCTGTTAAAAAAAAAAAAAAGTCGGGACAAATTTTTGAGCCTCAAAAAACAGGACAATCCCGTTTAATCGGGACGTATGGTCACCCTAACTATAGTGTTTGTAAAAGTGTTCTTGTTTATGTTCGTTTATGTGTATATAGAGTAAAGCAGATGACTAGCTATTAAGTGTACGTGTGTCACTTCCACATTAATGTGATTTTTGAGAAATTTGAATCAAAATTTCAGGAATTTCCAGAAGCAAAATCAAGTACACTACTGGGAGACAAAGAAGTAAACAAAGTGAGATAACGAAGTGTTTTTGGAAACCAAGAAAGGAACTGAAGACCAAACGAATTTATTACAATGGTTGATTTTGGCTGGTCATAGGCTGCTAAATCATAAGGATGATAAAATAAAGTTTTAAAACGAATAAAAACATTGTCGATGTATGTGCCTTTATTGTTATATTATTATGGATGGGAAATTTTGATTGACAATAACCTGTAAGCTCGGTTACAAATTCCATGGAACACGTGTGTTACTTTTGAACGAGATGTGGAAGGTCAGTGCTGCAGGCAGCTACTGTTGCAATTTCTTGAGAGATATCTCGGCGTAGCTGGCAGCGAGCGTGTCGGCGATCCAGTCAGAGTAGGTGGCCACGTCGGTGTAGACCCCAGGGTAGTGGGGGATGCCGCACACCTCGTCACCCCAGGACACCAGCCCCGTCACCGCACCACCACACGTCATCGGCCCTCCACTGTCTCCCTGCAACACATCGTATTGGTTTAGTATTTGGAAAATATATTTTCCCTTTTCAGTACTTTTTTTTACAATTAATACCTTATATGTGCTACCATAGGTACCTCAAAGGGGATCCAATTTCAAAACACTGTAGAATCAGAACCATTGCTCAGAATGACATCCAATTTGAACAACATATTATTGACGCAGGGGGAAACGTCATGAAATAATTATAAAAAAGTAACGAAAATGTGCAAGTATCAGAATATACACACCAACAGACGCACAGCACACGGCTGTTTCTCAGTTTACGTCCGAGACCCTCAACATGACAGTCTCCATGAAGGATCGCTCGCTGCTGGTATAGAACTAGAACGGTGACTGTGGACCAGTAGCCCTATGAAAGTTCCGGACACTTAAGGGTATGAAAAGAGGCATTGTTCCCATGCCTGGTAAGGGTCTGGAGAAAATTATTACAAAAATTCGAAAAGACAACTTCTTTTAGAGTGTAATATGGCAGAGTCAGAAAAGCAGTTGATCCGACGTCTGTTGGAGATATGGGTACAGCATTGCAGGAGGGTTTGAACAATAGTGTGCAAACATCCTGGGCACAGGGTATTGCCCGAACGTTGGAGATGCCTGTGAGCACGGTGCATAAAATCCTACGAAACACCCTGCATTGCTGTCCATACAAAATCACCCATGTTCAGGAATTGCTTGCTGCTGACCTGCTAGCAAGACAAACGTTTGTTGGTTGGTTGGTTGTTTGGGGAAGGAGACCAGACAGCGAGGTCATCGGTCCAAACGTTTTTTCTGGTAGTTCTTGTTCGCATGGAAGTGGACAACTAACGGCCATGGAGCATTCTGTGGACAGATGAAGCCCATTTTTCTCTACAAGGACATGTCAATAGACAGTATTCCAGAATAAGGGAAACGGAAAATCCACACGCACATCATCCAGTACCGACATGGTTCTGCGAAGGTGACTGTTTGGTGTGGGTTGACGGTATAGTTTATAGTAGAACCGTATTTTTTCGAGGAGATGAGTCCTGCGGGTCCTGTTATCTGTACCGTTACTGGTGAACGCTGTGAGGGCCTTATGCGCACCAACGTCATTCTAACTCATCAGCAGCCTGGATATACGGGTAGGATCACTTGTATGCAAGAATGGCGCACCTCTGCACATTGCACAGCCAGTGAAGCGGCTGCTGCAGAGGTATTACGGAATCGCTAGAATTAGCAGCCAATATTTCCCCGCAGCCTGGCTGTCCAGATCACCTGATATTAATTGGTGTGACTTCTGGCTGTGGGGTTATCTGAAAGATGATGTATTCCATGCTCCAGTTACGAACGTAGCTGAATTGAAGACATGTACTGCGCAACGCATTCTGAGCGTCAGCCCTGAGACACACTGATCTGCTGTGGAACATCCTATTTCCCAGTATCAACTTGTGGCAGAAAATGGTTGACAGCGCACTGAAAAGTCTTGCGCCTGACCCAGAACAATTAGAAACCGATATCATTGCTGTTTCTTATGCTGTTTTTGGCCCCAGGACTATTAAGAACCGATGTCATTGTGCTTTTTATGCTGTTTTTGGCCTCAGGACAATTTAAAACCGATTTTCCCCATTCGATGTGGTACGACCTTGCCGCGATGGATGGGCTTACCTATGTAACATTGCCACAGTTGTTGACTGCCGAACTTGTGCAGACGTGCATATTTAACAGTATGGACGATGTAGTGTGCAAATCAAATCACAGCAATTCATCTGTCATTTGTAACCAACCCCATTTACGTTAAGACACTTGCAGCGCCATCTATTGGTGAAGTTTTCTTTAATTTTTTTTTCTTCCGTGACATTTTTCCCTGCGTCAGTAATATGCTGTCCTGAGCAGTGGTTCTCTTTCTACAGCGTTTTGCAAAAGCCAGGCGAGTTTTTATGCTCGAAAGAATAGATAAGCAGTTGTTAACATCATACTTAGACAATGAATGGGCGGCACTTAGTTCCTGTGTCATGGCCGTAAAGGAATAGTGATCAAAGTTTAAACTGACTGTAAAACGCGCTGTGGAGAACTTAGGTGTGGAGTAAGTGAATTAAGGATGGGATAAGACTTGCCGCGGTTTATCAACAAAATTCAGAAAATCCTGAGATAATAAAGATTGTTGCACTCTCGATTTAAAAAGAAAAAAAGAAAAAGAAAGCCGGCCGGAGTGGCCGTGTGGTTCTAGACGCTACAGTCTGGAACCGCGAGACGGCTGCGGTCGCAGGTTACAATCCTGCCTCGGACATGGATGTGTGTGGTGTCCTTAGGTTAGTTAGTTCTAAGTTCTAGGGGACTGATGACCTCAGAAGTTAAGTCCTGTAGTGCTCAGAGCCATTTGAACCATTTTTTTTTAAATAAAGAACCATCAAAATTTCGGAGGGCAAAAGTTAGTAGAAATTAGTGCGTCTACAAAAAGATAGATGCTCAAACTATAAGACAAATTCCACTGTCATACCTTAGAGAAACGTCTAGCTGACAGTCGTAGAAAATTCTCGTCTTACGTAGAATCACTAAGCGGGTAGGAGGCTTCTATTCTCTCACTGGTAGACAGTCTGGTGTAGCAATAGAAGACAACGAAAAAAGGGGAAGTTCTAAATTTTGGGTTTAAAAAAATCATTCACGCAGAGGCCATAGAAATAGGGATCCCTGGCGTTGTAAAGCAGCTGAAAATAAGTTCCGATGTCCACTTGGAATCCAGTTTTACAGCGTCCGGGGAGCAAGGAAGGTGCCTCCACGTGTGCATTTTACTTACATGCTACATAGAAGAAAGTAAACTGCCGGTGCTCCACGGAAACGTTGCCCAATCGGACAACGGCCAAACCTTCCACCACCGGAAACCAATGCAATCAAAAGCCAAAAACAAAAACAGGTCCTCTTCAGGGCTAACCCTGACGATCGTCAGCCTGAACGCCGAGGGAATCACCAAGAATAAAGAGGATGTAATATCGCAACTATGCCAATCAGAAAAGTGGGACGTACTGTGCCTGCAGGAAACGCATAGAGATGAAACAGCAAACAGACCCAATATCAAAGGAATGCGCTTGGCAGTAGAAGCACCTCACAGAAGGTATGGGAACGCAATATTTACCAGACACGAGATGCTGCGCTCTTACACGAGTAAGACAACCACCAACAACACTGAAGTGTTAGCCATAGAGAGTGGATCATTTACAATATGCTCCGTATGTAAACCCCCCGGCCAGAACTTACACATTTCAACGCCAGAAAGCTTCAACAACCAAAGGACTCACTTCGTTGTGGGCGACTTTAACAGCCACAGCACCACCTGGGGCTACGACGAGACAGATGCCAATGGTCAGCTGCTAGAACAATGGGCTGAGGCAAATAACCTCTCACTTCTCCACGACCCCAACCTCCCCTGCTCCTTCAACAGCAAAATTTGGAAGCGAGGTTACAATCCTGATATTTGCTTCGTCAGCTGGAGCATCTACGACACCTGCTGCAAAAGAGTATATGATGCAATCCCAAAGACACAACATCGACCTATTGGAATCCAAGTCTACACATCAATCAAAACAACCAAAATAACTTTCTGTAGGAGATTCAACTTTAAAAAGGCTAGGTGGTCAGAATATTCCCAAGCGCTGGATGAGGAATTAGCCAGTCTGACCCCAACACCAAATAATTATCCTATCTTTGTTGAGACTTTGCGAAAGGTATCCAGACGCTATATTCCTAGGGGCTGCAGACCACACTATATCCCAGGGCTCTCAAATGCCTCAAAGGACATCCTGGAGAAGTATCAAGTATTGTTAGTGGAAGACCCATTCAGCAACGAAACCATCACCTGCGGCACAGCTTTAATGTCAGCCCTCAGCGAGGCATGCGAGAAGAAGTGGAGAGCAACCCTAGAAAGAATGGATATGTCCCACAGTAGGAAAATAGCCTGGAACCTGATTAAGAAACTGGATGGTGACCCAAGACTAAGCAAGGCCCTGGCCAACGTAACTCCAAACCAGGTGGTCAACCAACTCCTTCTAAACGGCAAATCCAACTCCAAACGTAAGAAAACTAAAATCACATGCCTACTGCCAACGGAAAACATCAACTTCCAGAAACCATTTTCCATGAGAGAGTTGAACAATGGCATAAATACCATGAAGAATGGGAAATCCGCTGAATTTGATGATATTTGCGTGGAACAGATTAAAAACTTCGGCCTTGGCGCCAGGGACTGGATACTTGGACTTTTTAACGTGTGCTGTGAAACCTTTCAAATCCCGAAACTGTGGAGGAAGTCAAAAGTGGTGGCTCTCCTTAAACACGGGAAGGACCCAGAGTCTCCGAAGAGCTATCGACCCATAACCCTTCTCTGCCACCTGTTTAAGCTCTATGAAAGATTGATCCTCAACAGAATAGAGAAGATTGTTGACTCGAAGCTAATTCCACACCAAGCAGGTTTTAGACCGGGAAAGTCCTGTACCAGTCAAATTCTGGCATTGACGGAACATATCGAGGATGGGTTTGAGAATAAACTAATCACAGGGCTGGCACTAGTCGACCAAGTTCCGCCTATGATACAGTAGATCACCGGACACTACTGCATAAAACCTACGAGACCCTGAAAGACTACCACCTAGTCAAGATAATCGAATCCCTGCTCCAAAATAGACAGTTCTTCGTAATGCTTGAGGGGAAAAAGAGTCGATGGCGGAATCAGAAAAATGGGCTCGCCCAAGGGAGCGTGTTGGCGCCAATCCTATTCAACATATATACAAATGACCAACCAACTCCAGACAGAACCAAAACTTTTGTATATGCAGACGACCTGGCAGTAACAGTTCAAGGCAACAGGTTTGAAGCCATCGAGGAGAAACTAGAAACCGCCCTTTCTACAATGTCAACCTACTACAAGAAGAATTCTCTAAAACCCAATCCCTCTAAAACACAAGTGAGTGCATTCCATCTGAACTCGAGGCAGGCAAAGTACAGGCTCAATGTTACCTGGGATGGGACATTACTAGAACACACAGATACTCCCACCTACCTTGGCGTCGTGCTGGACAGAACATTGACATACAAATATCATTGCGAAAAAACACGCAAAAAAGTAGAAGCACGAAATTCCCTAATAAGAAAGCTGTCCAATAGCAAGTGGGGAGCCAAACCTACCGCGTCAGAACTTCAGCCGAAGCTTTGTGCTTCTCAACTGCTGAACATGCCTGCCCGGTATGGTGCAAATCCGCCCACGCAAAAAAGGTAGATATTAGCTTGAATGAGACATGCAGGATAGTGACAGGCTGCATGAAACCAACCCCCATAGAAAATCTTCACAGGGCCGCAGGTTTCACAAACCCTGACTCACGTAGGAAAGCCCATGAACATACCGAGAAGCTAAAACAAACCTTTGTTGCCCGTCACTCAATATTTGGCCTAGCGTGTGGCCCCAGCAGACTCAAATCCAGACGCCGTTTCCTAAGTTGCGCCTTAGATGAGCCCCCCATCTACTATCCACTAAGAGAGGACCCACCAAGCGGCGTTTCTGGTGATTGGAAAACCTGGAGAATGCTTAACCGCATCAGAACTGGGGTGGCTCCTGTGAAATCTAATCTGATCAAATGGGGTTTGTTGGACGAAAATGACGACAAATGCGACTGCGGCATTCGACAGGACATGGAACATCTCCTACAATGCCCTGCCTGGCCCCACAGATGCACCCTCGACGATCTATGGCTGGCTAAAGAAGAAGCATTGGACATTGCCCAATACTGGGCAAACAAATTGTAGTTTCCGGACACGAAAAAGTAAGTTTACAGCGTCCGCCTCATACTTAGCTTGTGCATTTACTGTGAGTCTCTCGCTCAACGCAACATATAAAGCGACTGGAAAAAGGCGCAGCCGCCTCCCGTGTGTAAGAATTGTAAAAGAATGGACCCACAAAATCACGGACCAGCGTTCTTAACGTCGCTTTGCTACAGAATTCTTGAGCAAATTCTAAGTTCAAAAATATTAAATTAACATTAACTTCAAACAGAAAAGCTTCTGTCAACAAATGAGCACGGATAATAGAAATATTCGCTCGTGAGACAGTTTGTCCTCTACTCGCACGATATTCCGTGAGCTACGGATGGAGGGCAGCAGGTAGATTCCAAATTTCTGGATTTCTAGGAAGCCTTTGTCACAGCGCTACACTGCAGGCTGTTGACAGAGATCCGAGCATAAGGTATAGGTTCTCAGATGTGTGAGTAACTCGAAGACGTTGTAAGTAATGGAACCTAGTACGTTGTTCTGGACTGAGAGACAAAAGTATCGTCAGGAAAGCCTGAGGGAAGTGTAATAGGATCCCTTTTATTCTATATATAGGCAATCTCACGACTAGGGTAAGCAGCAATCTGCGACTATATGCTAATAACGCTGTACTGTGCGGAAAAGTAGCGCCATTGAGTGACTGTAGGTGTTGAAGCATACAGGATGAGGAATATTGTTTTAGAGATGTTGCTGAAAATGTTGTCCGTTTACTTTAATGCACAAGTGGCATGGATAATGGTAGTCTAACACGATCAAAACAATCAGGTGTTTCACTTGTAAAGGCTGCAATTTCAGCCAAACGGACAAACAGTTTTTCAGTGGTGTTTATCAGGGTGTCTCCCCCCAAAAAGAAATCCACAGAAGTGAGATCGAGAGAAACTGGCGGCCACGGTACTCGCCCACACCTCCCAATCCAACAACTGGGATAAACATTGTATAAATGTTCTCTGACATCAACGGCAACCTGTGGTGGAGCCCCGTCATGACGGAACTACAATCGTTGCCTGGCTGCTGGCGGGACACTCTCCAGCGTCTCCGACTGTACTTCGTCAAGACAGTTTCCCTCATAGACCTTGTTGGGCAGAAGATACGACCCAATTACGCCGTCGTGAACGGTACCAGCGCACACATTTATGGTAAATCTATTGAAGATAGAACACACAAATTGTCTTAGAATTTTCCAACTCTCAGACATGGTCCTTGTGGCTGTTGAATTTTCCTTCCCTTATGAAGGCAGCCTCTTCAGTAACAAGACACACGTTTGAAAGTCAGAGACGTTTACAATTTGGTGTAGATACTACTGACGGAATCCCAAGCTCTGGGGAAAATCATCAGCTGATAGGTGTTGTACCTTCCGATGCTTCAATGGGTTCACGCAAGTCTCGTGTAAGACGTTTCACATGTTGCACTGGCGTTGGAGTTCAGTTCCCTGGCTGGCGCTGGGTTGCCCTCAGTTCGCTGTAACACGGCTTCCTCAAACTGAACTGTTCGCACACTACTGGACGTACCTGTCTTCCGTCAGTCGGTCAATGTGACGTGATACTGTAGCGCCTGCCTGAGTATCATTCTCCATACAGTCAATTAACTCATTTAGTGTGTAATCATCCATCAAGAACCTGTAAACATCACTAGAAACTTTTGTGTAAACAAAATACAACATAAACAATAATGAAACTTCCTGGCAGATTAAAACTGTGCGCACCGACCGAGACTCGAACTCGGGACCTTTGCCTTTCGCGGGCAAGGAAGCTGTGAGGGCCGGGCGTGAGTCGTGCTTCGGTAGCTCAGATTGTAGAGCACTTTCCCGCGAAAGGCAAGGGTCCCGAGTTCTAGTCTCGGTCCGGCACACAGTTTTAATCTGCCAGGAAGTTTCATATCAGCGCACACTCCGCTGCAGAGTGAAAATCTCATTCTGGAAACATCCCCCAGGCTGTGGCTAAGCCATGTCTCCGCAGTATCCTTTCTTTCAGGAGTGCTAGTTCTGCAAGGTTCGCAGGAGAGCTTCTGTAAAGTTTGGAAGGTAGGAGACGAGATACTGGCAGAAGTAAAGCTGTGGGGGCCGGGCCTGAGTCGTGCTTCGGTAGCTCAGATGGTAGAGCACTTGCCCGCGAAAGGCAAAGGTCCCGAGTTCGAGTCTAGGTCGGTGCACACAGTTTTAATCTGCCAGGAAGTTTCATATCAGCGCACACTCCGCTGCAGAGTGAAAATCTCATTCTCGATAAACAATAATAATGTAATTGTTTAACTAGTGCTGTGGACACTACTAGCTGTAAGATGTAATTGCATTGTAAGTAGATTCCAGTGTCATCATGTTTCATACAAAGCAGTCAAAGCAAGTGTGAGGGATTGCCTAAATGAAGTTAATGAAGTTCAGCGTCAAATCCTTTAAGGACGCTTAGCGGGGAGACAGAGCAGCTGGGCCATTTATGTCACATGGCACAAGCGTTTCTTTTATCTCCTCTAATAAATCTGCAATTTGTATACACCCTGTATGTAGATGGCAGGGAGGCAGTTCTGACATTGAGGTTGACAACGAAAGCGAGACTAAAGAAAAATCAGCTCACGTTCATAGGATTTGTCGACATGGAAAAAGCGTTCGCCAATGTAAAGTGGTGCAGGATGTTCCAAATTGTGAGAAAAACAACGGTACGCTACTGGGAAAGGTGGGTAACGTTCAATATACAAGAACCATGAGGGAACAATAAGACTGGAAGGCCAAGAACGTAGTGCTCGGATTAAAAAGGTTGTAAGAGTCTTTCGCCCCTGCAGTTCCTTCCACACATCGAAGAAGCAATGACAGAAATGAAAGAAAGGTTCAAGAGTGGAGTTAAAATTCAAGATGAAAGGTCCGCAGCTCGTGGTCGTGCGGTAGCGTTCTCGCTTCCCACGCCAGGGTTCCCGGGTTCGATTCCCGGCGGGGTCAGGGATTTTCTCTGCCTCGTGATGACTGGGTGTTGTGTGTGATGTCCTTAGGTTAGTTATGTTTAAGTAGTTCTAAGTTCTAGGGGACTGATGACCATAGATGTTAAGTCCCATAGTGCTCAGAGCCACTAAAGCCACAAGATGAAAGCATAACAATGATAAGAGTCGCTGGTGCTATCCTCAGTGAAAGTGAAGAACAATTACAGGATCTGCTCAATGCGATGAACAATCTAATGAATATAGAGTGTGAACTGAGAGTGAATCGAAGAAAGGCGAAAGTATTCAGAAGTAGCAGAAATGAGAACAGCAGAAACTTAACATCAGGATTGATAATCACGAAGTAGATGAAGTTAAGGAATTCTGCAACCTAAGGCAGAAAAAAAGCCCACGACTGACAGAACAAGGACATGAAAAGCAGGCTAGCGCTGGCGGAAATGGTATTCCTGGCGAAGAGAAGTCTACTAATATTGAACATGGGAATTTGAGAAAGGAATTTCTGGGATTGTACGTTTTGAACACAGCGTTGTATAGTAGTGAAACATGGACTATAGGAAAACTGGAAACTAAGAGAATCGAAGTACTTGAGATGTGATGCTACAGAAAAATATTGAAAATCTCCGGAGAATCGGCGAGGACAGAAATATATAGAAAACACTGACAAGAGGAAGAGACAGGGTGGTAGGACATCTCTTAAGACACCACGGAATAACTCCCATGCTACCAGAGGAAGCTGTAGAGGGGAGGAAGACAGAGACTGGAATTCATCCAGCAAATAATTGAGGACGTAGGTTGCTAGTGCTACTCTGAGATGAAGAGGTTGGCACACAAGAGGAACTCAAGATGAGTTTATTTCATGTTACTCCCTTTTGATGAGTGCTAATGTATCATTTTTATCCCGTCCAACACGGTTTTTCTCAGTCATTATGATATTATTTTTGTATTTCAGAGTTTTAGTTTTCAGTGCTCGCCAAACATTGTTTGAATAATTCGTTGGATACCCTGGATTTAATCATGATAAAGATACCATTTTAAATCGTTGAATCAAGAAGGTCAGCTTCATATTTATAATAGCAATGGACAAATATGTTTGTACATAATACCTTTACATTTGACAAGCTGGTGTGTAGTGATCGTGAGGGTAGTGGGGTGTACATATGTAATGTGAAGCGACTTTTAACACTGAAGGATAACATATTGGAAAATTGAAAAGCATAAGATCCAAGTCATTACTAGCAACATTAGGCTTTTGTTCCTATAATTTAATATATCACATTATAGTGTGATTCTTGGCTTTCGTATTTTTGGTATAGTCAGTTTCAATTACTGCTGATCGGGATGTATTCAGTGTTCATGTATCACGTTTCTGACAATGTGTTTTGTTTATTGAAAAAAACAAAAGTGGTCGTTGAAAACAGAAGTAAAGTAACGTTTCTCTATCATTGTTGCGTTATGTGTCAAATTAATGAATGACTTTCTATTTTGAGTTATCACAAACTGTTCAGTCTCACAGAAATTAAAATATTTTGTCATGTACGGGTTCTCAACCGAGCTCTCGTGCGCGCATTGATTGTTTTTGCTTACAGCTATTTCAATATTCACATTCATGTTTCCACTCAACATAAACAGTTCCATAACTTTTGTTCAAACAAGAGCTAACGACCATATTATTTTCATGTAACATTTACAGCTCTGCTAAATTTCAGTTAAAAAATAATAACATTCTCGATAACTACTCAAAAATTAATCACTACAATTGTAAAAACTTTTCGTTTTCGGTAGCTGTTAGCGCAACGTGTTTCGTGTGGTGTCACCGCCAGACACCACACTTGCTAGGTGGTAGCTTTAAATCGGCCGCGGTCCATTAGTACATGTCGGACCCGCGTGTCGCCACTGTCAGTAATTGCAGACCGAGCGCCACCACACGGCAGGTCTAGAGAGACGTACTCGGACTCGTCCCCAGTTGTACGACGAGTTTGCTAGCGACTACACTGACGAAGCCTTTCTCTCATTTGCCGAGAGACAGTTAGAATAGCCTTCAGCTAAGTTCATGGCTACGACCTAGCAAGGCGCCATTAACCATTTCAAGAGAGAGTCTCACTTGTATCATCCAGAATGCTGTATACAAATGATGGATTAAAGTTAAGTATTCCAGCAGCTACGTACTTTTCTTTATAGCATTCATTACGTATCCTGTTTCAGACCTAGCGCCACCGGCGTGAATTAAACGCGTGCATTTCGGCCTCCTATTGCAACACAGTGTTGGCTCTTCTGCCAACACTACATTTCGTTGTTATAATAACTTCAAGTATCACACTAATTCGCATTCTACTGTTACAAAAGTCTTCGAAATAGATGCCTTCCTGAAACCTGTAGGACTAGGTTACACGTGTCACTTCAGTAAAAGACGTTGCGAATAGGTTACAGATGTGGTAATCGTTGGGGTAATAGAAAAGTAGGTGAAATTAAGGAACATAGTTCAAGAACTTGTTAAAGTGGTGTGTAATTGTGCTTCTCACTTACCACATCATTGTATTCCTGTGTCGACCGGACGGAAGATTTAAACCTTCCTTTTGATATACTTTCTATCCCTATATGCTATATGAGTAGCGAAGGAAAGATTTCCTGGATCCCCAAACGACCGTTTGAAATCGATCACCACAAAGTGCACGCACTTCAGGTTCATCTAGCCTCTGTGTAGTGAGTATGAAAATAACCTACATACATAGAGTTTTGGAAACCGCCAGGAACGCAATTCAAGCTTGATCTGCGATATTAAACATTAGTGGTCTCACGACATGTTTTTGAGATTATTCAGTAGTCCTGTGGGGGCCATACAGTGACAGTTTTTGGCTAAAAATGGCATGGTTCTTTTGGTTTTCTCCATAGCGTCATCTTGGTAAGATATTTTCAACATTAAAACAGTTTCAACAACATTTTTACCGAGTAGAACACAAAATTTTACAGCTGAACTTTGTTCACTTAAACTTGGCTTCATAAAAAAACGAAACACGAACAAAACTGCGCAGTCGAAAACAATCATTGCAGATGAACGGAACAAGCCAGGTCGACAACACAGGCGGCACAGAACTGGCAATGAATGTCTCTCTACGTGTCTACCGGCAGAAATGATTAGTACACAAGCTCCACCCACGGCAGAGTTATCCCGGTTTTCTTGGCTACCCCCTCCTACAGTGACATGAATGTGCTGCCAACTTTACGCGTCCCTCAAGACGAGACACGCGGAGCTCCCCGTTGCGGACGTATTGTACTAACGAGCCTTAAACGATCGTGATTCTGAGGAAGAGCTCCTGATTGTCCCATTCGTCAGCGCCCATTGTTATGCATCCCTGAAACCAGAGTCACAATGGGTTCGTTTGTATGCGAGAAACAGCACGTTGTTGCCCCAGTCAGATACACTTGTCACGTTGTTCTGTTCGGCTACTCACGTTACAGGAGTCCTTTCCTCCTTCCTCCAGTCCAGCACAGATGTTGTCCGCTCGCACTTCGCCGTCAGGGTCGTCGTAATTGGCGTACAACTCGGCGCACTCGTCTGACAGAATCAGCGGCAGATCTACGGCTTGCAGTATTGCAGGCAGCACATAATATCCGTCCTGAAACACAAAACGAACGGTATTTGATAATCACCACATCCAGTGCATCTGGAAAATAAATACGCACGTGAGTGCGTCGATGGTGGCTGTCGATTTGGAGAGATGGCAGTCTCACTGCCTCGACGGATGGAATTGTTCTGTGGGATTATAGGCCGTGATCTCGTCGGAAATTGTGCAGGGTGGTGCACAGTGGAGTACTTGTACCGAAATCGTCGCCAACCAACTGCAAAAATTAGTTTGCCCAAAGAGTGTAGCAAGTATATTGTATAGTAATTGACCAACTGGTAGGTTCATACCTGCGTTTTGGGGCCTGTGGCATATCTGTTAGCCCCTAGCAACAGTTGAAGTGAGCATTTTCTCCCAGGGTATATTTTTCTTGATTAAGGTGTTAGCGTGATTCTAATTTTTTGTGGCTTTACTAAAAGAATTTTTTTTTTTAAATTTAGCAGATCTAGATATCAAGGGATTTTAACAGCTTGTATTTAAACTTGAACCAACCTAATTGCTCGAATTTATAACACACCAATGACACTGATGAGTTTAACTGAACAATGTTTTAGTTTGTCTGTCATTTTCTTCAGCAGTTTTGAATGTGGTGGGGCTTATTGGGCCTATTCTAAAGTGTAGTTGCGATTGTTACAGTACTGAGAGCCGGTTACAAGGATAAAAATTCTCCAGATTTCCCGTACTTAAATAGAAGTTTTTAAAATAACATACATCTTTCGTTTAACCTGTTGAAAAATTCATGTGTGTGCCGATTGCAAATGACCTTATAAGTAAATATGTAAACTGCATGACTCATGTGAATGTGAATCTGTAAAACTTTATTATTTCACCTTTAATGTTCTTTTCAATCAATAATCAGTATTTTTAAAAAAGGAAAAGGAAGTCTTTAACATAAGCAGAAGAGAAACAACATCAAAGATTGCACAATAATCCTAAGAAGAAGGGAGATGATGCTGAAATTATTGTACAAAGATGAAATTCGGCGAAATAGTCATAAGTGCTGCCACCTGGCGGACACAAGGCGAGACCTCTTTCTCTGATTGCGAGTTGTCATTGCATTAATGTTGTCTTCGTTAATGTTGCTGCTACATACGGTTAGATTAGATTAGATTAGATTAGACTGATTTGTTACGAATATTTCTGCGTTTCTTAATGAGTGCGAATTTTAGTAAGTTGCTAATTCCTTAATATTGTCACGTTCAAGTTATATCTCTTTTTGTCATATTTATCTGCTATAAAATTACCCTTTTCAGTTATATTTTCGTCAATAATGAATCCGAATTGTGCTTCATGGGCTGTTTATTTTATATACGGAATACTAAAGGATTCAAATATACATGTGTACTTTTTTCTAAAAAAAACAAAAACAAATTATAAAAATTAATTCTTACATTTCTGAAATTGGCCTTGGTGTTATACAGAAGTATTATTGAGCCACTGCCTTCGAGAGATAAAAGTTAAGATTTTACAGCCTTACTACAGGTCACTTTTGTTTCTGTTTTCTGCCACTGAAAATGGAAAACGAATTTTTTTACTTTAGGGATATTACACTTATCATTAAATTAAAGCCGGCCGTGGTGGCCGAGCAGTTATAGGCGCTACAGTCTGGAACCGCGCGACCGCTACGGTCGCAGGTTCGTATCCTACCTCGGGTTAGTTAGGTTTAAGTAGTTCTAAGTTCTAGGGGACTGATGACCTCAGAAGTTAAGTCCCATAGTGCTCAGAGCCATTTGAACCATTTGAATTAAATTAAAAGCGAACTGGAGTGCTTTAGACTTTGATTTTGGCCAGGATTTCGCTGCAAATATTCCACTGTGCGTCGGAATGAGAATGTGATACAGGCTCGGCACGTGTTCCGGACCAGATCATTGGGGACACACACACAGAGTACTCCACGTCTGAAGTCATTTAGGCAAAGAACTTCCTACGCCCACAGTAGTATATCTCAGTACGAGCGCACTGCGACTCCCCTCGCCAATTCTTTCAGACTGTTGCAGCTACTTTCGCACAGTGAATGCTTACTTGCATGCAATGGTATTTACGTACTCTCACCAGGTGAGGCGTCTATAAAACTCAGTTACATCCACCGAGATGTCTTACTTTTAGACTGGACGTGCACACACTTTTACATAGAAAGTAACGTCAAGAAGTGAGCGTGTAGAGTCAGTTTTATATTATAATAATATCAATACAAAACAAAAAGTGTGGAAAAGGAAATAAAGGTTAAAGAACGTAAAAGAAAGGCAGTCTTTTAGAATTACAAGAATGAAATGTTTGATGGAATTTATCATAGGGGCTGTAGTGGAACAGACCCCTCCCCACTGACGCAAATGACAAACAAGAAAAATGTTTATTTTTTTTCAAATGAAATTACGCAATTAATTATTTAAATTATCATTTTTGTAAATTTATACTAAAATAAATAAATAAATTTTCTTGTAAACGCGTTCTTTGGTCGGAAGCGGCGAAGACAAGGCATTGCTATCTCTGACCAAAGAGGTGCGGTTGCGTTGATAGACGTCCGCCAGTCGAGAGCGGTAACAGTTGCAATTAAGATCTCTTACTGTGATAACACGTAGAGCAGTTCATAGGAACAGTGCAAGTGACTGATGTATTCTTGTAAATGATATTGACCAGTTTGAAGATTCGATAATGTCAGATTTCATTGCAACTCAATTTCGTATGGTCGTAAATAAGTACAAGCAATAAATGAATATGAAAAACAGCAAGATCAAGAGTTAGAAAAAAAATCATTTCCATACCTACCTACTTCAAGAATCGGAGGGAGAAAATCAACGGAGACAATAGCCTGACCAGCAGCTATCAAGAGAAAACGAAGATCTACACAGCCTACTGTAAAATTAGGTAAAAAGGGATTCTAAAAGCAAATTCACTCTGTTAAATCTCAAAAATTATCCAAGGTTGTTATTTCTGTAGTAAATTGACCCATATTGTCCGATACGGTCGTGAAAAGTTATATTCTCAATACTGCATTAAAAACACTTTCTTTTGGCGACTTAGAAAACTTTAATAGAAATTTGTTCACACAGAAGTAAATTTTCTTTTGGCAATTTTACTTCGGATCGAAAATCAGGGGTAGTCTCATTCACGAGTTCCTACCCCCCTAAACTTTAAAAAATAAACTACCTACCAAAAAACCAAATTTACTACAGAGCTAAGCTTATTCTCCAACGAAACTGCCAATTGTTGTACTGTTTCTCTGACTGCTGTAATTTATTTTGTACATCGGGGCCTGGGCAGTAAAATGTGAGTTAAATTTATCTCAATACTTCAGGGGTTAGTTTAGCGAGGAAACTTGCGACCCCTTTTACATAACGAGAGAGCGTACTAGATAGCAACAGGAAAACTTATGGCACGAGCTCCGAAATGACAGTAAGTAAGCGATCGTCGACTAAAATTATTCAACAGAGTAAAGACATAAGTACGTGATGAGATTCTGATAAGATTATGTGAAAGTGTGAACGAACTTGCTCCATTTCTAGGAGCAAAAAATTGTTTATCGCCGACGCCATGAAGGATACCAAGCTGTGTGTTAAAAAAAAAAAAAACAAAGAAAGGAAACCCCGCTATTCCTGTTTTAAAGAGGTTCATAGGGCAAATATAATAGTTATAGACCTATTGCGCTGGCGTCAGTGTGTTGCAAAGTTATGGAAAATGTTTTATACTTGCGTGTTATGTACTTTTTTGATTTCCTCTATGCAAACCAACATTGATTTCACAAGCAGGGATGATGTGAAACAGCTCGCTCTATTCGTCTGTGTGATCCAGAGCGTTGTAGACAACGTCACCCAGATTGATGTGGTGGTCCTTGAGCTCCGAAAAGCATTCCATACAGTTTCGCACTACAGTTCAGACTTACAGAGAAACTTGCCGGTCCTGTGATTGGATTCAGAATTTACTTGTAGACAGAACTCAACATATTGTTCTTAAATGGACGGATATGATACACGTAACAAGTTATCTTGGAGTACATCTGTATCTACATACATAATCTGCATGCCACAGTACGGCACGTTGTTACTAGTCGTTTCCTTTCCTGTTGCATTCGCAGGTAGAGTGAGAGACAAACGGCTGTCTGTATGCCTCAGTATGAGCCCTAATTCCTCGTATATTATCTTCGTGGTCCTTACGCGACATATGTGTTGACGGCTGTAGAATCGTTTTGCAGTCAGCTGCAAATGCTGGTTCTCTAAATTTTATAGCCTGCCCCCCCCCAGGGATTCCAATTTAAGTGTCCGAACCAACTTCGTAACATTTGTGTGTTGTTCGAACATACCAGTAGCAAATCTAGCGTGTCAACTCTGAATTGCTTTGATGTCTTCCTTTAATCCGACCTGGTATGGAACCTTAACAGTCGAGCATTAATCAAGAACAGGTCGCACTAGCGTCGTATATGCGGTCTCCTTCACAGATGATCCAGTTTTCCTAAAATCCTCCCAATAAACCGAAGTCAGATTCGCCTTTGCTACCACAATCATCACATGCTCATTCCGTTACATGTTGCTCTGCAACGTTTTGCACAGATATTTAAGCCACGTGACTGTTGCAAACAGTACGCTACTAGTGCCATGTCCGTACATTACGAGTTTGTTTTTCCTACTTATCCGCATTAATATACTTTTTCTTACATTTCTAGCCATCCGCCATTCATCACGCCAACTAGAAATTTTGCTTAAAGTCATCTTGTACCGTTCTATAGTCACTCATCTTCGACACCTTTCCGTACACCACAGAATCATCAACAAACAACCGCAGATTGCTGCTCACCCTGCCCGCCTTATCATTTAGTCTTATACAGAAGATAACAGTAGTCCCATTACGCTTCCCTGGAGCACTCCTGACGACACCCTAGGGTAGTGTTATCGTGTCCATGAGGTTAACAATATATATAAATGATCTAGTGGAATGGTGGTCAACAGGGTCCCTACCGCCCACTAGTGGGATTTCCAGCTTTCTTGGTGTACCGTTTGCGGTAGGCATTCTAAGAACGTTTACACTGATTTGTCATAAAATTTTCACATAAAGTATTTGGTAAGTAAGTATTCTTACATGTTTTAACTTGCTGTAACTCTGCTTTGTAAAATATAGTGACTTACCTACCTTAAAAATCGTCATGGTTGAGAGAACGGTGGGCGATCAAACATTTTTACTACTTCCACAGATACAAAAGTGGGCAGTAGGTAAAAAAAGGTCGACTACCCCTGATCTACTGGATAACTTCGGAGACTCCGCGAAATGATGCAGGGAGCCCTTGAAATGAACGATTGGTGCAAAACTAGCAGCTGGGCGTGGCTGTAAATAAATGTAAGATACTGCGCGCAAACAGGTATGGACATCGACTGCTTTATGGTTACACAACTGGCGATGAATCATCGGATGCAGCAATAACCCTTAATGCCCTAGGAATAACCATTGGGAGGGATCTAAAGTGGAGTCCGCAGCTCGTGGTCGTGCGGTAGCGTTCTCGCTTCCCGCGCCCGGGTTCCCGGGTTCGATTCCCGGCGGGGTCAGGGATTTTCTCTGCCTCGTGATGACTGGGTGTTGTGTGATGTCCTTAGGTTAGTTAGGTTTAAGTAATTCTAAGTTCTAGGGGACTGATGACCATAGATGTTAGGTCCCACAGTGCTCAGAGCCATCTAAAGTGGAACGAGCAAATAAAACTGGTGGTAGGAAAGCCAGATGTCAGGCTGAGATTCACCGGAAGAATCTTAAAAAAATTAATTCATCCACGAAGGAAGAGCTTACGAAGCACGTGGTCGACAGATTCTTCGCGTGTCAGACTGAGCTCCTTACCAGGTATGGTTAATAGAAGAGGTACAGGATATCCTACGAATAACGGCTCGTTTCGTCACGGGTTCGATTAGCAAGCCCAAGAGCGTTATAGAGATGCTCACCAGACTCCAATGGTAAACACTACATAGAGAAGTTTACTGGCATTTTTTCTTCTGGCTTTCAAAGAGTTATCCCAAAACATATTACTCTCCTCCACTTATGCCTCGCGAAATGACCAAGAGAAGAAAATTAAAGGAGTGCAGTGTGCGATTAGACTAGGAAAAGGGAGGAGAGGGAGTGGGGGTGGGGGGTGGTAATGGAAGTTTCATCTGCCACACACCGTGAGATGGCTTACGAAACTTAGGCGTAAATTTATCTCTGCCAGGGAGTCTCCTACTACACTGTGCAGCTAGCACCTTACTTACTTCATTTCAGAGTGGCCTGCACTCGTAACTGAACTCACTGGTTCAGTATTACACAGAATCTCACCTGAAACTCTGGCAGATTAACACTGTCTGCTGGATCCAGAACCAGAACCTTTGCCATGCGGGGTCAAGTGTTCCACTGTTTGAGTCATCCAAACATGACTCACGACTCTCCCTCCACATCTGTGCTTTACTTAGCCCGGTACCTCAAATCCTACCTTCTAAAGCTTCCAGGTGCGAGTTTTGGTGGAGAAGAACTTGGTGTGAAATTTGGAGGGTAGGAGATGAGGGATTGTTGGAAGTAAAGCTGTGACGGTGGGTCCTGAGTTGTTCTTGGATAGCACAGTCGGTAGTGCAATTGTACGAAAAAAGCGAAGTTCCAAGATTCGAGTCCAGGTTCGGCACACAGTTTTAAACTGCTAAGATGTTTCAAATCAGCGCACACTACACTGGAGAGTCAAAATTCACTGTCGAGAGTCTCACCTGTTCAACGTATCCCCAGCCGGTGATGGTGCAGATGGTTCCCGCAGGAGGCGTGCTGTCCTGCAGGGTGGCTGCTGCCACGTAAGTCCCGTCCAGGTTGAAGCTCCCCGCCACCTGCTCAACATAACACGTTCACGTTCAGTTACGAGCAGATTCAGTTGAACCAACCAATGAGTTTTACAGCTTCGAAAATAAAACAGAAATTATGCACTAAACTAAACGCAACCAACAGTCATCCCTTTCTCACGAATGGATGTGTGTTAGATACATACACCGACCAAAGAAGAAGCGACAAACAGCTGAAACTATGCATTTAGAGCCAGAACCGTGTGCAGACGAAATATGGGCTTCGAGGTCCACAGGTACTGCATAAGCAGTAGGAATACCGAAGTGGTGTTTTACAAGCACTTTGAATATTAAATTGTCTAGTTAAAGGTAACTATAGCAGCTGCATTCATAACATTATCCGTTTTCACCATTTCTTAAATAGTCTTCTTGCTCCTCAGATAAATATTGTTGGCCATCCTAGATGCAAAAAAGGAAACCAAGTGACAGTTCACTCGAAGTTACTACAACACAGCTATACAAAATTCTCGATCGAGACGCCTGTCATCGGAGATCGTAGATAAATCGTCTGTCAAACTCACTGCTAAGCAGACGTATCAACCAATGTTTTGGAATCGTTCACTGTATTCTAGAAGCGGCCAAGAAATTCGTATAATACACGTTCTACACTGTGGAGCAACCGTCTCTGTAGTGTTCGACAGCCATTTCTCCACCATGCTCCAAAATAGCAACAAGGAAGAGAATTCGCAGGTATGGAACGAATGGTGGTATGTACTTACTTCATTGGTTCACTGTATAAAAAGATTATCATAGCAAGAAAGCAACTACTCCTCAAATCTCTTACATTTGCTTAAATTTCCACATTTCCTCAGTTTATTTCGCCTGCACTAGTAGAATTATGGTACTCAACGAACTTCAGGACAATACACACTTTACAGACGATGAAACCGCGATTGGTGATTAGCGTCATGTTTCCATTCTTCCTTTTTTTTAAAAAAAGAAAAGAAGAAAGACAAAGACATCGAGTAAAATCGTGACAATCTGATTCCGCGTACGGAGACAATGTCCTAAAGAATAGCTCTGTGCTTACGTGATGAGGATGATGTTTGGTTTGTGGGGCGCTCAACTGCGTGGTTATCAGCGCCCGTACAATTATCCAATCTTTGCTCAGTCCAATTTCGCCACTTTCCTGGATGATGATGAAATGATGAGGACAACACAAACACCCAGTCATCTCGAGGCAGGTGAAAATCCCTGACCCCGCCGGGAATCGAACCCGGAGAGTGTGTCTGTGCTTACGTGGTGAAGCCGTTTCGAATACGGTTGCCCGTAAGATAAACTAAAATCTGACAGCCCATCTCTCGGCAAAGCCAATTAGTGGAGCAAGCAGTAAAAGAACTGAAGGCTGGTGTCGAAAAAAGCGAAGATACGGACGTCATCGAGCAACGTCGGTATGTGTGTTCAATTCGATTTCCATGATGTGCTGTTAACAGATTATTTGCATAAAGCCCTGACAATGACATTAAAATGTAACGAGGCTATCAAGGTGTGATTGTGGAAAGCTATCACGCAAAAATTTTAAGGGATATCTTCTGCACAAGACCGTGTCACACATGCTTTACAGCAGACAGTGACACATGCAACTGCTTTGGGATATGATATTCTGGCGCATTCTGTATATTTATTGGACATGGCGCTCAGTTATTTGCACTTCTCTCTGTTCCTCACGGTAGAAGGAACTGCGTGATTGTTACTTTCAGGACGACCGCGAGGTGCTTGACAGAGATAGTGTAAATAGGCACACGAGCAGTGCTTCTCGCTCTCGTGCCACAGGTTTCTCGCCTAGCTGCCACCTACTGCCAGGTACTCCATACCAGCGAACTCAGTAGTCACTAGCACTTTGGGTCCTGAGCCATTGCGCGCGGGTGTCTACCACAAAGACTGGCCGATTTTAACGTATTTTAAACTACTACAACTCAAGAAAGGTTTCAGTTATAGCAATAAAATTACTCTTATTGAAAAACCTAGACTTTCTTGTTTAAAACCATACATAATACCTTTCTCTTGAATTAATACATACTTTTCACAAGCGTTATTATTATAACATTGTTTTTGAAAAAAGGAAAAATTGGTCAAAAGTATATTCCTGTATTTTCCAGAAGGATTTTTTTTATTTTACACAAAAATTGTAATTATGATGGATACAGTATGTCTTGCTCTTTGCTCTTTGTGTGGTAAAATTTGAAGCGCGGCATTTTGCACAGTGCTACTTTACATTCACTACACTGGTAGCTTGTGTCTTTTCGCCACACTTTGCCAGAAACTTCCTTATTTCAAAAATAACTGTAACTCCTTTCCACTTTGATAATTTCCTGATGCATTGTTGAGGATACAGGTTAGTTTGTTCCTTTATATGTTGCATCATACTGTCTGTCAGGAAATATGAAAAAAGTTCTAGAGATGCACTGTTCTGGTCTAAACTGACAACATTGCATATTCCAAATTGCCCTGAGAATAGATCGATATCTGGTGCACGATCAGTAGTCGTCCAACCTTCCTCAGAATCGGCGCGGCGCGCACGTCTCGGCTTCCCCCTCGCCGTTAGTCTCGCTCGTTCTTCAGGCACAATATCGACGGGATTACTTGCTGCTGAAGTGCTTGGATACCTGCTCTCCTCTTCTGAGTCTATCAGAAGAGTAGTATTTGCAAATAAAATCATAATTACGTACTGAGAGTTTTTTCAGTGAAAGTCTGAACAGTTGTCAGAATTCTTTACCTGAACTGCCAGAAACTTCTTCTTGAACATAGTCCACATCATCATCAGAGTCATCTACAATATCTTCCTCTGACAAATCAACGTCAATTTCTTCTAAATCACGATATAACTCGCGAGCAATTTCTTCGTCCGTCAAGCCACGCTTCGCCATGTCGACACTATTGAGACCGCGTGGGAAAAAATCACTGCTCACAAAACCCGACAAAAAAAAGGGAAGCACACCCTTCCACAGCATGCCCGCACTATCTAGTGAACAATACTCGAACTACAGTCCATGCAGCGCCTCCCAGACAAGCGGGAGCCGTAAGAACACACAAAGGAAAGAAGGGGAAGAACGAGAACAAGCGCCCGTAAAATTACGGGCGCCGGACTTTCGGGCAGGTCGCGCACGCCCGTATTTTTACGGGCGTCGGCGCCTAAGTGCTAGACATCGTGTGAGACCAGAATGGGGCGCTCCACGGAACTCATGGACTTCGAACGTAGTCAGGTGACTGTGTCACTTGTGTCATACGTCTGTACGCAAGATTTCCACACTCTTAAACATCCCTAGGTCCACTGTTTCTGATGTGATAGCGAAGTGGAAACCTGAAGGGACACGTAAGCACAAAAGCGTACAGGCCGACCTCGTCTGTTGACTGACGGAGACCGCCGACAGTTGAAGAAGGTCGTAATGTGTAATAGGCAGATATCTCTCCAGACCATCACACAGGAATTCCAAACTGCATCAGGACCCACTGCAAGTACTATGACAGTTAGACCTGAGGTGAGTAAACTTGGATTTCATAAGCCACCGGCTGCTCATAAGCCACACATGATGCCTGTAAATGCCAAGCGACGCCTCGCTTGGTGTAAGAAGCGTAAACATTGGACGATTGAACAGTGGAAAAACGTTGTGTGGAGTGACGAGTCACGGCACACAATGTGGCGATCTGATGGCAGGGTGTGGGTATGGTGAATGCACGGTGAATGTCATCTCTCAGCGTGTGTAGTGCCAACAATAAAATTCGGAGGCAGTGCTGCTATGGTGTGGTTGTGGTTTTCATAGAGGGGGCTTGCACCCCTTGGTGTTTTGCGAGGCACTGTCACAGCGCAGACCTACATTGATGTTTCAAGCACCTTCTTGCTTCCCACTGTTGAACAGCAATTCGGGGATGGTGATTGCATCTTTCAACACGATCGAGCACCTGTTCATAATGCATGGCCTGTGGCGTAGTGGTTACACAACAATAACATCCCTGTAGTGGAATGGCGTGCACAGAGTCCTAACCTGAATCCTACACAACACCTTTGGGATGTTTTGGAACGCCGACTTCGTGCCAGGTCTCACCGACCGACATCGATACCTCTTCTCAGCGTAGCACTCCGTGAAGAATGGGCTGCCATTCCCCAAGAAACCTTACAGCACCTGATTGAAAGTATGCCTGCGAGAGTGGAAGCTGTCATCAAGGCTAAGTGTGGGCCAACACCATACTGAATTCCAGCATTACCTAAGGAGGGCGTCACCACCTTTTAAGTCATTTCCAGGAAGGTGTGTGGATATTTTTGATCACATAATGTATAAAAGATAGCCAACCAGTTGCAATAAGTGGTGGTTTTCAAATAGCCTTGACAATGGTTTCGAGGACTGAAACCCATCTTCTTCAGAAGGACAAACAATATTCACATTAGCGATTCATTCAGTAAAAGCTGTCTCCACATAACACGTATCATCAACGGTCTGTATGTCCACGTGTAAAAATTAAGGCCCATAGAATTAAGGGTTTATCACATCAGTAAAACCAATCGCTTAAAATAACAGACCATGTTAGTAGCTACACGTCGACTGATGTGTCAAGCCCTTGACTCTAAGGGCCTTGATTTTTACATGTGAGCATACAGATCGTTGCCGATACATGTTATGTGGAGACAGATTTTACTGAATGAATTTCTAATGTGAAGTTTTCTTGTCCTTCTGTAGAAGATGGGTTTAAATACGTCTAAACCGTGGTCAAGATTATTTGTAAACCACCATTTATTGCAACTCGTTGTCTGTCTTTTATATCTGCTGTTCTGTAACCGTTGCTGTAGTACACCCATGTTCAAAATATTGATTTTCATCGTCATTTTGGGGACTTGGAGACTCTCCCCCCCCAAAAAAAACATGAATTTCCAGAACAGTTTTAACATATAATAATTTGTCGTTTAAACAGTAATTTCACTGCTGATCTATCTGTTACATATGCACATGCACAGGACACTTCAAACTGAAATGACAAACGGTCTTGAAAACAGCTCGAAAGCAGGTGTGAATTTGGCAGTTTCCTCAAAACGGATAGAAAGCTATCCTTGCATTTCTTTCGAAGCCACAATGAGTTCTTCAAATGTTACTTTTTGCTTAACGCCAGTGAGCTTAGGGAATGGATGGGATTTTGTCAGAACTGGTCCGTTCCACAATGCCATTTTCTTTTTAAATGCACCGTCATCTAATCAAAAATAAGTCATTTCTCACCTTGCAGTGTCTCACTGTACACAGTGTGGAGTCAAGTCTACTTTAAAATAGGGTCTGCAATCCATTTTGGATGGTCTAATTTTTGTTCCTGCTCTTCTTTTTCCTTCATAAATTTAACAATAGCGGGTTTTGTATCGCAAAATCGTTCCAGGCATGCTCCTTGGCTTAACCAATGTACTTTGCAGTAATATGTAAGATACTCGTCTTTCAGTTCCATCGAAATCTGTTGCCACTGACAGTGGAATAATGCGTACGACCTCAGAAAATTTTTTATTCATATCACAAATGTCATCAAGCGCTCCATGTCTGAAAATTTAGCACGAAGTGCTTCTTGAAGTACAGCACAGTAAGTCCCATCGTCGATCATTGTAAGCCGCGGGATTAGCCGAGCGGTCTAGGGCGCTGGTCCCGGCGGAGGTTCGAGTCCTCCCTCGGGCATGGGTGTGTGTGTTGGTCCTTAGGATAATTTAGGTTAAGTAGTGTGTAAGCTTAGGGACTGATGACCTTAGCAGTTAAGTCCCATAAGATTTAACACACATTTGAACATTTTAATCATTGTAATTGTTTGCTCCTTCGTCATCAACTAAATCTTTTAATTCTTTGTGCATGGTGCTGTAATGTCTTTTCAGAGCAAATATGCTGTACCCATCGATTATGTCTCTGTGTATGACAGGTACTGCGAACTGCTAGACTTCTCTTCTTTCATTCTGATTCACTTTTAAAAGCTTGTGATTATAGATCACTACAGTGCCTCTTTTTGGACTTGAGGACTTCATTTATGCCACGAATAGATAGCAAAGGCTAAACAGCACTGTCACCACAATTCTGTCGAACTGAAGAAATTCGTGCTGACCGAAAAGTGTCGCTCCGCATTGCTAAATAAAATGTCACGCTGTAGCAAGTACTTCCGAGAAGTACTGAGCAAATACGAGAAAAGCCGAGCTTCGGTCTGCCAGCAGCCCACACATAAGGCTTGCGTGTAGTCTGGTATGTCGTGGCCGACCCTGCTGTAAATCATAGGTGTGGGGTGCGATTTGTTAAGCGAACACTTCTTTCTGTGAAAACCACGCACAACGTGATGAAATCAGTACCGAGGCAAAGAAGGATGAAAGGCATAGTAAAACAGATGAAGCATCCCCTTTTTGATGCTCTATCGCTCCACCAAGTCTTTTGAAGTGGGGTCGACAGCAACGCAGTGAGGCCACCGGAAACTTGACAATCAGCAGCCTATCGAGGGTATGAAATTGCCCTCAAAGGGCATTACACGAGCTGTAGAAATGCAACAGGGAATAAAAAACTGGTATAAAAATCGTGAAAATAATCTTCGTCTAAATAGAATGGAGGACCTCAAAACACTTCAGATGGCCCTGTCCTACATTACTGGCGTGATACACCCAAAAGTAGGTTAAGTGGTCTTCCCGATTCCTGAAGGGACTGACCAAATTCTATTGAAAGTCAAAACAGCATACCAACGAACGTATCAGAACTCTGTGACTTCCTTACTAGACAGCCTTGATACATGTCGATATTACAAATAAATGCTAACCACTGTGCTAGAGCAATGACTGATATACGTAAATTAGTAGAAAACTGCGAGATAGACGTTGTTTATAATAAAGAGCCGTACATAAAACACAGTAAGGTTCTTTAGTTTCCAATTAAAGTAAATACAATTGTAAGAGATCCAAATGCAAAAGCAGCGATAGTAGTCTTCCAGAAATTTGATCAAGTAACAAAGTATTCAGACTTTGTAACATACACACTGCATCTGTAACTCGAAGGTCCTCATATGGTAAACTAAAACATGCGACATTCATACAGCGTTGAACTCCACGCTGACAGGCTGAGCGGTGCACCTCGGTATACCCAAGGTTCGTCAGACGTAATCGTCTCAGTACCGGATTTTTGTGTAAACCAGATCCCTGCGTCACACCTTCCTAGGGTGGATTAATCCAACACACAGTTCTGAAATGTTACAGTTATCAAAAAACCACCCATACGCGTAATTATTTCAAAACTCGTTCCTCAGTGCTGTACCATACGTACAATACCCAAACGTCGCCAGTACCCACCGACGACGGTAGAGAATAAAGCGAAAGCATCCCACACCTCTAACAGAAACATACAGTATACTGCAGAATAGAAAGACAGATGGCGAGAGCTGTAGCGCCACTCACTCTAAGGATTCCGATATCGTAGGTGAGCTTATCGTTGTCGAAGCCGTCGTGGATGAATGCCGCCTCCGCTGCCTGGGTCTGAAGGTTCGGGTCATCGAAGTCCCTGACGTTGGTCATGCCAGCGGACACTATCACTTGGTCCAGCACGTCGCTGTAAGAAGAATCACACTATAAACAAGGAATGTATATATTTCCTTTCCATAATACTTTTCCTGAGAACAGTTATACGTCTGCAGTTTACAAGAGAATACTGCGAGACCAAGCGGCCTTTTTGACGACCTTTAATAATTTTTCTGATGTCTTGACCACATTTTTTATTATTTACAAACTCACCTTACGCGTTTCCACATTCCGTCACTTTCAAAGGATATAAAATTTAGTGCAAACTGTTATCAGACGGCATGAAAATATGCTACCTTTCAAAATTGATTAGGGATACAATATAATGAGTGGATGTGGCTTCCTAGCTTACCTGTGTTTTGTCAATCATATAAAATGGTTCGTTAGATACTTTGTATCTCGTCAACATTCTCAATCACGAGACAAGTGCAAACTTGAATAATTCATCGAAATCACATTACAGTACATTTTTCTAAAACACTGTAGAACAATTCCCTTGAATTGTTTACTGATGAAGTAGTTTTATACGATATAACGATGAAAATGTAGTTGTAAACAAACAAATGCAGGGTGTACCACATATCCACCGCCACCTAGCGGTTTAGTCCACTTGTTCTCCAATTTGTTCTTTGGTAGCAGTTTGCACTTGTCCACTTCTCTCGTGATTAAGAATGTTGGCGAGATGCAATATATGTGGTGAAGAATTTTTGTGTGATTGACATAACACTGGTAAGTTAGAAAGCCATATTCTACTCATTATACTATATCTCTATTCAATGGTTAATTGTAACATATTTTTTTATCTTCTGATACCAGTTTTGTGTTGTATTTCATAGTCTTTAAAAATGAAGGAATATCGAAAGGTGAGTTTGGAAATAATAAAAAGCGTGGTCAAGACATTCAACAAGAGTTATTAAAGTTATACGTCATCATTGGAATGGATCCTACTTGTTTTTTGTTCCTTTTTTTGTTTTCCCCTGTGGGAGGAGGTTGTTGTATTTCCCATTCGTCACCTACGTTTAATGATTGTTTTATTAAGATTGTGAGTACAGTTAGGTACGTACGAATTAGCCGGTAGTCCTCGAAACGAACCACTAGACTGCATACATTTTATCTGGACAGAATCTGTCTGGGTGCTTCCCTGCTAATTCTATGGTTGTTCGCTGACAAAGTAGCCGAGTGTCAGATGAACAATCCGAAGATTCGGATTTCAATCCTCAGTCGATGCTACGATTTATTGCCGACACTTATGGCTTCTTTCTCATCCGAAAGTGATTTCTTCGCGTAGAAAATGCCGAGTTCCACCGTAGTTATTGGTCCATTTTAAACTGGCTGGGCAAATCATTAAAAGACCAGAAGAATGGAAGGACACACCTCCCTCAACAGAACTACACCTAGTACAGCAGTCTGGTGTTCAAACCAACCTTCGGCTTAAGGACAACTAACCATTGTTTTAATACTCTGCTTTCAAACAATTAGGTATTTAAAGAGAATTTATTATTGTTAGTATACATATTTAACTGAGGTAGCTGACGATATTTTTCTTTTTAAAAAGATATGAAGCTGACCGATGACGGCAGTAGCTAAGTTTTCACGAAAGAGCGAGTTCTTGACCGCTTCTGATTCAAGTTGCTGAAGAGTGAACTTATGTGCAATACACAGATTTGTGTATACGGGTTAAAATAACGCGACTTTTGAGCATCAGTAATCAGTCAGATTTAATGGAAAAGTTCGGTTATATGTCGAGAATTTCACATTGTGTCACTTTGCACCCCACGAACGCATTGGCATATCAACGATTATTTTTGTAATTGGACCAAGCCTCTGCTACATTCTGGAAAGGTGACGGTAACAAATACAAGGCCAGTTACGAGTTAATGGTTCACTTCAAGAGACTGTGTAGTGAGGTTAGAAACTTTACCTCGAAAGTATAGGGGCCTTGAGGCATCACAAAATTTGCCTATCACGCGCTGTCATAGTATTTATAACACATGCTTTTTAAGGAAAATAAAACATGATTCAACAGACAGCGGGAAACGCAGTTATTCTCTTTCAGTTCCAAATGGCATTCGAAATTGAGAGTCCTCAAGTTATTGAATGTTATCCAAAGTTATTGAATGTTATCCACCAAACAGACATAATTGTTACATGGGCCTTCGCTAAAGCGATGACTTAGTAATTTGATGAAGGTATTGAAAGGAGCTTTGAATCTGACGTGTTGCCATCAGAAGCTTGAATATCTGAAAATGCTCTCGTTTGTAGAGTGAAACAGTAATAAAGCAATTAATACGCTACCTGTGAAGATTTGTCTGTACATTAATTTACTGGAATTTCTGGTCTCAGTACTGGATATTTGTGTAAAGCAGATCTCTGCGTCGAGTCCTTCCAAAGTGGATTAATTCCTAGAGGTCCCACCACATTTGTCTGAACTGTTTATCGTCCACGTTTCACTTATGTACAAGGCTAGACTTCAGATAAGTATCTTCAGACAAGACAATTTTTGAAAAGTATTTTTCTTGCTCTTGTCGGTCTGCAGTGTATATCCTTTTTATTACATTCATCACTAGTTATTTTCGTGCAGAAATAAGACATGTCATGCACTGCTTTTAGTGTCTCACTTCCTAATCAAATGGCTCAAATACATCTCTTTTAATGGAGACTGACTTGCAGCTTTCTATAGATCAAGAATCTCTTCAGCAACATGAGAGATTTTATAGCTGGTCAAGAACTTACGACTACCTTTACTTTACTGTCGGAACAGCTCCTCCCCTCTGCCATCCTCCCCCGTCCCCTTGCATACGCACACAAGAAATTGAAACATTATGTGAGCAGACATACTAATATGCGTAGAGGCAGTGACCAGCAGTGAGCACGTGACGGGAATCGATGATGGAACCACCGCAGAAGTGGCTGCCGCCGTCGCCGATGGCGTACTTGCGTTGCAGCGACACCTGGAAGAGAGGCAAACAGCTGTTAGTATGGCTGGACGCCTGCCACAGTTTCTGGCAATGGTAACTTGGGAGACGTATCTACAAGGAGGTTCAGTTCTGTCAGTTGGGGACGTGACAGACGTTATGATGTAGCAACAAGGTTGCTGTATGCAGAGCGACTCAAATACACTAACCTGTTCTCCCGTTACGAGCCCAGTCGAGTATCAATAGCACGTGGACAGATCTATCCCGGTTAGTAACTGAAAAGTCGCATCGAAGAGCGTTTGAGATCACGTGCCTGAATATTCCTCCCGCAGGCCGCAGTAGTTTGTCAGTCGAAATGGCAAACTGTTGTGCCAGGTAGGGTGGAAGCACCGACGTCATTAAGCCCGACATAGATAGAGACGGAGATACCCACCAGGTACACTATGGTACAGTTAAAAGTTGAATCCTCTTACACGTTACTTGAGCAAAATGTCGCTCAATTGATGCCATGCTGCTGTAATAAAACAGTATGGGCATATTATTTTCCTTTGCAGTGAAGACATTTGGTTGCCGATTTTTGAATCTGCACGAGTTAGTAAAACTGTATGACGGACCAGAATTCGAAATCGAAACTTTGGCTTTGAACGAGTACGCCCTCTAGCTGAGTGAGGTATGCAGAATGGACCTCTGAAGGTTGGAATACCGAAGAGAAGTACAAAAGCATGGCGACTGTGAGCAGTGTTTCGATAACTCAGCCAGCAAGTGCTTTGTCCGCAAAAGACAATGTTACAGGTTCGAGTTTGGATCCAACACAGACTTTAGATTTCCTGTTTTAAGTGAAGATCTCTTTGACGAAAAATGTAAAATTTCCGCAGAGCTAACACGGTATGGCTGTCTCATAGTTTTGTATGCTCGCCGGACTAGGACATCGAAATTGATACGGACGCATTAGCATTGGCCATATTTTGCATCGCAACCTTACCGCGGGCTGCATGGACTTCAGAAACAGATTTTTAAAAACTTTTTGGGTTTCGGAACATGCCCATACAGCCATCTCAGCACCGGAAATGTTATACTACAGTTGGTTTTAGCAATTCATAGCATACATTAATTTAAGTCGTACCCTGATACGATGTTACAGAGTCTTAACAGTGAACAGATTCTGACAGAAAACAGTCTTGTTTCAGATTGACATATAACACAGAATATACGGAGGTAGCATGCTATGAAAATCATACTGGTTATACAATAAAAAATGATAAATCGCCGTTGGTACACATTTTCGATACTCCCTATTCAATCCATACTAACGACTATGTATCTAAATTAGCACAAAAATGTTTCTTTCCTTATGTCCTGGAGGAATTGTATCAAAGGCTGCGGTTACAGAAATGAATACTCGTCCACGTCCATAAGTACCATCTAGAGAGAACATGAGAACAGTGTACAAGAACGATTTGGGTATTACAGCCATTCAGACGCATACAAATAGGAGGTACATGAGAACAGTGTACAAGCACGATTTGGGTATTACAGCCATTCAGACACATACAAATAGGAGGTACATAGTGACATATATTTATAGGCCTCGACAAGATCATCTGGCGACATAACCCAGGAGGAAAGTGTGCGCACTTTACTCGTCCACTTGTATTAATGTTTCCGAAGCCTTCTAATAGCCGACGTTGTTTTCACACACAGTTACTCGCTTCCTCTTAGTTTTTCTCTAGGTTTGCTATTATGGTTCTGTTTGTACTTGGGCTTTCCCTTTCTTATTATTCTCGGCTTGTCCTTTCGGATTGTGTGAAATTTTTTTATTATCGACCACTCGGGCGTTAAGATCACTGGCCGTTTTCTCAGAAACTGACTCCTGGCGCTCCCACACACACGTGGGAAATGCGTCACTAAATTAGCTTACTTCCGTTGTGTACTCCCCACTTGCAATTTCATAAGCTACCGTCTTACAATAGTTTAAGATCGTGAAAGAATGTTCTGTCACATCAAGGTATTAAGCCTATATGCTGAGGTACACTCTAAGACACACACACACACACACACACACACACACACACACACACACACACAAAGATGCGCGACGATGAAACTATCTGAATGGGACAAAAATCGGTAGATTTGATGTACGTATGTAGACAAACAATTGATTTCAGTTTCAGCAATATTGGATGATGTATCTAAGATAAAGAGCTTGACAAATTGACCATGTCAATAACGAGTTGGTCCACTTCCGCCTCTTATGCAAGCAATTAATCTAATTTGCACAGAGTACAGAATTGTTGGATGTGCTCCTGAGGAATATCACGCAAAACTCTGTCCAATTGGCCGGTTATATCTTCAAAATTCCGATCTGGTTGAAGAGTCCTGCCCACGATGGTCAAAACGTTCTCAGGTGGGGAGAGATCCAGCGACCTTGCTGACCAAGTTTGAGTTTGGCTGGCACGAAGACAAGCAGTAAGAAACTCTCGCCATGTGTGTGTGTGAGCATTATCTTGCTGAAATGTAACCCCATGACGGCTTGCCATGGAGGACACAAAAATGTAGCGTGGAATATCGTCGACGTGCCACTGTACAGAAGGCTGCCGCGGGTGACAACAAAGCCATTCTGCTACAAAAAAAATGGCACTTCAGACCATCATTCCTGGTAGTCGTGCTGTGCGGCGGGCGACGGTCAGGTTGTTATCCCACCGCTGTCCAGTGCGTATCCAAACGCCTCCGCCTGTCGTCTCATTGGCTGGAGGAGAATGTCCCGCTTCGAACTGAGCCTGGACTATCAGCGAAGACGTATCTCGAGAAGCCCTGGACAGCTCTATGATACCAACCTGCTTGTCACCCGCCGTACGGCCTGACAAACAGAAGTGTTTGTCTGGGGTGCCATATGGTTATCATACGCATCACCTTTTCAACATGACATTCTGCGCCCGTTTTTGTTGCCTTCATGGCTAACCATACTGGCCTACTTTTCAACAAGATAATGCCCGTCCGCAGTCGGCGAGAGTTTCCATTTCTTTCCTTCGCACCTGACAAACTGTACGTTTGCCAGCAAGGTTGCCGGATCTCTCCCCAAATGAGAACGTTTGGAGCATTATGGACAGCTTACGATTTCGACGATCTGACTCGCCAACTGGACAGAATGTGCCACGAAACCCCTCAGGAGGACACCCAAACACTCTATCAATCGAAGCCAAGCCAACAAGCTTGCCTAAGGACCAGAGACGGACCAGCACGTTGTTGAATTGCTCATTTGTGAAGCTCTTTCCCTCGAATAATTAATCCACATTTTTCCTGAAATTCGAATCGTTGTCTGTCTGTACATGTGCATCACATCTACTAATTTCCGTCCCATTTGGATAATTCCTTCGTGGTGCATATTTTTTTTTGTCTTAGATTGTATTTCCTATTATGTTTTGCTTGGTTTATACTATAAAATTCCAGATCGCACGACTTTACAGTTGTACACGGCTTGTCATACGACCAAGCTTAGTTCATGTAACAGTCGGAACTACAGATGACTTCGTCAAGTCATATTTTCTCACTTGATGCCAAGCAGGATTGCCGTGTACCTGTACTATGTTTATTGCCAGAAAAAGAATGTCTGTCCAAACCCTTTGAAACAGCACTCGTGGAGAGGAGTGGTTTTGGACTTACCTGGTAAGGGAACTCTTGGATGGTGGCATTTCGTCCTCCTACGATGCGGCCGGCTTGGACTTGGAGACCGTGGGTACGTCCCCAACCTGCAACAGAACAAGACGAAGTGACGACAGTTCTCCAACAAACTAGTGAGATGGAGTATTACGGCGAAAAAGATCAGCAACGAAGAGAGGGCTATGAAGCTTTCGCGACCGCACTGCGCTCGTTGTTGTGACTTGAAACGTTTGCCAAACAGTGCATTTAAGAAAAAAATCAACAATTAGACGTAGAACGCACATGTGTCAGTTCTAATATGTCTAATTTATAGTGATATTCTATGATTTTAAGTCATAAATTCCTCTCAGGTCAGTGCATAAGTCCCGTGTTTTTGTGCTGAGAGGTTTCCAACACGGAAAAAAAAATTGTTTAATAGTCAAAAGGTGCTCAAGAGACAAACTGCTTTGATGTCAGATCACGTGTAAGTCATCCAATGTCAAATATAGTGAACGCATCGTACTTCAAAACTGCAATTTCTCGATTACGTGACTGTTGTGAGTGGGTTTGTTCACATGGTATAAAATATGGTTTTCTTTTGTAACTCCGACACCTCCAAATTTTTTTTCTCCATTTCGGTCACTACACTTGCATAGAATCATCAGCATAGAAAATACCTTATATATGAAGATAGTAACTGTTCTCGAAAGAACGGAGACCATTGATGACCGTGCAGCTTCTCTAGAATAAACGATAATTAATTGAAACCCTCAGCTGCCGACAGGTGTTGTTGACGTACCTCGATGGGGACAGCTGAAAATGTGTGCTCCGACCTGGACTCGAACCCGGGATCTCCTGCTTACAGGGCAGACGCTCTATCCACATTTTTTTTTTTTTTAATCTAATTTTGTTCGTTTACGTTCGTTGTAACTGCTCTGGGCGGACGTCGAATGACACCCGTTTCAGTTCGTTATTGATCCATTAACTTAGTTTTTTTATTACAGAGGGCAGCTATCCCTCTGACCGAACATGCTGAGCTACCGTGCCGGCTATCCTGAGCCACCGAGGACACAGCTGAATAGCGTGACTGCACGGACTTATCTCTTGCGCGCTTCCCGTGAGACGCACATTTCAAGCTGTCCACAATGTACATACGTAATGTACCTAATAGATATTTGCCCATCAACTCATTACTCGCGCACACTAAGGTGTCGATTCCCGTAAGAGTTCGGGCAACCTGTGCGCATTCGCACAGACGAAGGTCAATGGCCGGCACGGTAGCTCAGCGTGTTCGGTCAGAGAGCTGGTTGACCTCTGTAATAAAAAAACTGAGTCGAAGGATCATCAAACGAACTTGAACGGCTGTCAAGTGACGTCCGCAACGACCAAACACAACGATCAACAACGAACAAACTAAAAAAAATTATCCATAAAAAAAAAAACGCCGGCACGGTAGCTCAGCGCGTTCGGTCAGAGGGTTAGCTTCCCTCTTAATAAAAAAAACTGAGCTAATACATCAATGACGAACTGAAACGGATGCCTTGCGGCGTCCGCCGCGAGCACATGCAACGAACTAAAACGATCAAAATGAGATTAAAAGAAAAAAGATGGATAGAGCATCTGCCATGTAAGCAGGAGATCCCGGGTTCTAGTCCTGGTCAGGGCCCACATTTTCAGCTGTCCCCATCGAGGTATATCAAAAACACCTCTCGGCAGCTGACGGTTTCAATTCATTATCGTAGAAAATACCTTTTTCATCTCACTATTCAAGCTTTGAACAACTGCGATACCTATCTTGAGCGCAGCTTTTTCATGGCTTCTTAGTGTCTTAACTTACCAGACTCTTTCTTATAGCACATATATAGTGCCCTATTTCGTACGTCTTTGGTTGTCATACACGGCACTCTTGCAACACGACGGTACGTCGATGACAATGCGCACCCCGTTTTGTTGTTCTTCATGACTAACCATCCTGGGCTTACGTTCCAACAAGATAATGCTCATCTGCACACGGCAAGAATTTCTACTGACAGCATGTAAGTATCACATTGTTTAGCTTTGTTGTGATTGTAATTTTGGGAGGACGCCATTTACAAATGTCGCTTTGCATGGAAATGCGACATCATCTGAATTCATCCATCCATTATTGAAATGTGGGAAATTCACGAGCAGATGTCTTACAAACCGTCAGTACATTTAGATGAATTTCTGGAACAGTGTCGAAAGCAAAGGGTTTTATGAACTACGACATGCTAGGCTATCAACCTGAATGAAAGACAGATAATATACACTAATTACTGCAGTAAGCCCTAAAAAACTGCTTCGTATATTAAACTGACACTAGCGTGCCTCGACACATACCTCTCTAAGGTGTTTTGTACTATAGTCTTAAATTTGTTGAGTGATGCTCAACATTTTCGATCACAAATTTTTCACGGCATTCTCAAGTAATCTGAAATAGTTTCTTGTAGTTCTTGCTATCTTTCTTTACGTTCCAATTTACAGCCGTATTCAGTGATGCAATAACTCCATTATGATAACTGATCTCCTGAGCTAACTGAGTCGAGAATTTCGGTCCTGTTGGCGACCAAGAGATTTAATACGTTGCCTTTAGGAGATGGTTCCCTGATAAGCTGCTCAAGGTAGGTTGCAGATACGGCATTTAGAGCAGTTTCTCAAAACTCCCTGTTTCCACTACCCATCTTTTTCTCTTGAGTCTCCCAGTGTAAAGTTCGTAAGTTGAAAGCTCCACCTGACATTAAAACAGGACCACGAAATTCACGTGAAATCTTCTCCAAGTTTCCACCAAATGTTTCCCCGCTTCTATTCGTACAGCAGGGGTCTATAAAAACATTCGATGACTATGTTTGATCCTCCTCTAACACTTATTTCGCATTCTGAATCCGTATTAGCCTTGTTAGGTAGTATTGTATTTTTTGCAGCTACAAATTCGCAACCAACACCGGCGTTCAATGCGTTTTTCCGATATGGCTGCACATTCCAACCGTAATTTAGACTTTCATTGGAATTAACATCTGGCTTCAGCCATTTTCTGTCCTTAGTACTATGTAGGCACTGTTACCTTTATAAACGAACTTGTTAGGGACACTTCCACAGACGATCCTAGAGTTTACTAATGCTGTATCAACAATCTTTCTTCGATATGCCGTGATGAATACTATTTTATAATTAACAGAGACAGTATTCTTCCCCATTTGAAATTAGAACATATTTTATCGCGTCAGTGGTGGGATATCTCTAACGTAAAAAAAAACCACGTGTGCAACATACTCTGGTACCGCAGTAGGCGCTTCCTGCACATAGTGACCTACTGAGAATGCACACTGGACATCATAACTTGGCCTCCATGGCTTTAGCTGTGTTATTCTTCTAGAGTCGTGGGTGTGCTGCCACTTGATCATTATCTGAGGCGAGCTGTTATCTCTATCAATCACCGGGCTAGAGCAGATAACTTGGATTTAAATCAACCCACTGTCTGAACGTATGACCTGCAAGCATTCACATGTGGTTTCTGAATGGATGTTGTAACTTGCAACTGCTGTATTTTTCCCTATATAGCATAGTACACCTCAATATCACGGTAAGATTTTACGTTTTCGTTACTGATTCAAAAGATCAGCGGGACACTGGCTTGTTTTGTGGGCAGGTCAAGGTCACATAAATGATCGTCTAACCTCAATGTGAGACGAGAGAGGCACTGTGCTCAACGAGAGCGCTTACTGTTAAAATCGCGAGACAGTATTTTGCATGAAGTTTCGAGAATATTACATCATACCAAAACACACCTCTCTTTTTAATGCCCATGACAATGGAATTACAGAAATTTGAAAAGCTGCCGTGGTATTTCAACAGTCGATCATTTCTAATACAGTATCGTAGAGTAGAATAGCCAGGAGAGTAGGCTGTGGAACTTTCGCTACACACCGTACAGTGACTTTTGCAAACCAGAGGTAGATGTGTCCATATTGGTTGTATGCTATCGCCAAGAAGTGGATCAGTTTCCATAAAACACGAAAGACATTAACATTGTTACGTGAGCAGACACAATGCTTTAGGAATAAAATATTATCCGTTTTTATGATGTGATGTAACGATTGTTATGTTTTAACAGCAATAAACGGTGCATTCAACCGCATTTCTGTTCTACATACAGCTGAACAATGCGTTTCGAGACAATGCTCTCACTATCAGGTTGTAAGACTTAACTCATCAGGAAAAAAACACTATAAAAAGTCTAACAACAATCGACGATTCTAATGTAGGACGAGGACACGCAGTCCAACGTGTTTTTACTCAATTTCATTTTATGAAAACCGCAATTGTGTTAGCAGACATTTAAGTGTTTTAACCACGTGAGCTACGTTTTACAACTTGATGATGAAAGCATTGTGTCTCGAAACACGATGTTGAGGAGTGCTTAGGACAGAATACTACCAATTAGGTTTAGGAAAATAGTTGGTGAGATAAACACTGAGATGAGTGAAAAACTGCCGGATCATGCATGACGTTTTAATTTATTACGTTCTTGTGGTTAACTCTTTTCGCAACACATTTCGCAGACAATATTCAAATATACCACTGAACTTAGCTGCAAAATTATGTCATTGTACGACGCGTTCTTCGGGAAGATGTGACGTCATAAATATTGAGCTGCGTGACCACGAAACTGCAGGGCGAAATTCACTAGAGACAGGTGAAATATGTGTGAAATATATTAAATATATGTGTCATGTGCCTAGTCTAGCAATTTCGTGGATAAAAAGCTCCTGCTAAACACCTGGATCAATTTTAATCGAACTTGGCTCACATATTACTAGAGAGAAAGAGAGAGAGGGGGTCGGGGGGGGGGGAGCAGTGGGTCATGGGCAGATGGGAAAGGAGGAGATGAATTAACGGAAGACTGGACTACATATATACTCGGGCAACGCCGATATCTAAATAAATTGCTGGCCACTGAACTTCTAAAACCAGGGAGGCTAGGAGGTACCCTTATTTCACCTATTGTGCGTGTACAGTACAACAGAATGAGCACATGATCAAATTACATGATTTGAGGATATACGATGTTTTCGTTTAGTACAAATAGCTCGCTTCTGTATCGGCAACATTACTCTAACGCGACTGGGTATCAGGGCAGACAGATATGGATCGACATGTAGTGGCTGTCGAGTCATGACGTCCCAGTCTCTCAGAAACCGAAGCCCAGATGTTTTTAAAGCGTGAGAGATTTAGAGAACGTCGAACACACTATATAGGGTTTTGTGCTATCTTTTTGTATCCATAGGAACATATTTTTTAAACAACGTACGAGGTAAATTTAATAATAATTAAGGAGACAAAATGAAACAGAAATGAAACAGTTTGTGGCAGTAGTTCTGTACTCTCATGATTTTAGGGTGGCATTATTGCGATGAGCTGAGAACAGCTGACGGATAAATATTGTTTCGTTTATAACTTCAAAATTCATTTAACGATGCCTTGTCCGCTTGAAGTTCCCAAATTATTTGAGTATCCCACTTTTTTATTTCTGAAGGTGAAAGGTCGGCTAAAATGTTTTCTGGAATTGCTTTTCAGTCGGGTGAAAATTGTGTGACGTGTGTAAATTTTTATAAGCTGGCAGAACTGTTTAAAAATGGTCGAACTTTAGTGACGGATGGCCACTTGAAGTGTCAACTCGTTCGCTTTGAACCTGCATTAAAGAAATTATTCGTAAAGGCCGACATATTATAGTTGAATATCTAGCAAAAGCAGTTACAGTAAGTGTTGGCACAGTTCACAGCGTTATCAGCAAGAAGCTCAAGTACAGCAAAACATGTGCAAGCTAGAGATAACGCAAGAATACAAGGAAACAAGACTTAAAGTACAGACTCGAAAGAACGGTATGAAAGGGGAACTGACGAATTTATAAACAAGATTTTATCTTGTGGTGAAACTTGTATTCACCATTTTGAATGAGAGTACGGAAGACAAAGCACAGAATGGCAGCACACCAGCTCACCTGTTCGAAATGAATTCAGAACGCAAGCATCAACGGGAAAATTCACGACAGTCTCCTGGGACGCCCTGGTTGTCGATTACGTGAAACAAATATCAGTAATAGCGAGGAGGTCAAAGAATTTGTAGGAAAGTGGCTGAAACAAAGATTTCTTCGCATCAGATATAAAAAACTAATTCATTTCTGGGACAAGTATATTAATATTTTATTCTATATTATTTAATATACAGTGTGTCTGAAAAAGAACTCCCTACTTTTAATGAGTCCTAGAATCTGTACAAAGTGACATACAATGTTCTAGTTTGTGGTGTTTGATTCATCAGCTCTCCCAGTTTCGCTCCCCTGCAGTTGGCACGTCTGCTTGCTCTTGAGACTGCGCCAGTGCTGTTTTTCCCCCTCAGTTCCCTCAGTCAACTCAGACGTGCATGGAATGCAGTGTAGAGCAACTCAGCAACAGTGTGTACTCCGCAACAGAAAGCGCAGTGCACTATTTGGCTTGTGAAAACTGAGTCAGTTACAGTGCAACGTTGTGTGCAGTGAAAAGATCAGAGACATCAATCATTTACGGGAAAGAATCGTCGTGGCGGTTGTGACAGTTACACCCAAAATGTTGGTGAATACGTGGCGAGAAGTGGAATATCGTCTCGACGTGTCCAGGGCAACAAATGGATCCTACTTAGATGTCTATTAACATTAAAGAAAACATGAAGGAATTTTCATTGATATAATTTTTCATTAATTTCCCCATTAAATTTATACTTAAAACTGGAGAGTTCTTCTTCCAACATCCTGTATAATAATGTATTAATAGTGGTGGGGATTATGTTGAAAAGAAGTAGAAGTCTAATATCTAAAAAATTCAGTGTTTGATCTACATAAATTTATCTCTTTCATTATTGAAAGTTCCCTGTAAACTGTTTTAACAGTTCTTGCAGAACATTTTCTTTATACTATGTTATATATGACCAGGACAGCGGCACAGTCTTGAATGAACATACTTGTCGAAGCTGCAAAATTGTCTTTCTCTGAAGTCCGTTGAAGTCTATTTTCACCCGAAAATATGTACAGGAAGACATTTTGCTACAGATATTTTCGTACTGTTAGTGTGCAAGGAATGGCATAGTGGCGTCCGAATAAGCGAATTTTCGATCGCTCTGTATATCTGCTTTGTCCATAGATGTTCAGAAGAAAACGGCTGTGCATACCTGAGAGGGGCATCTGTTGTATACGGGAAGAAATGTCGCAGAGCTTGATAATGTGGCACAATCTGAAATAGACTGCGGACAGAGAGTACTCACCTTCGCCCACAGCCAGTCCACACAGAACGGCTATCGCCAAAAGGACGCGAGCTGTCACAGCCATGGTCTGCAAGACAGATGCCCGCACCTGCCCGTATATAAAGCCACATGCCCTTATCAAAACTCTGATCATCAGCTCAAGTGATGTTGTTGCTCTCTACAAGGCCGTAGATAACGCGCGCTGCTGTGATTGTCTCCATTTGTTCGCCGGCAGACACTTAGGGTCTTTTCCTCCTAACCGCGGATTTCGTGTATTGTTTTCACAATCTCCGATTTTTTAAACGCAGTTAAAGTTGATGAAATTATGTGGTAGGGAAGATTTGCCTGTATTGTTCTGGCTTTGCTATAAAAGATGTTACCTCTTGCAATAACCGATAGTTAGCGTGGTCAGCGTGAACTATGTGCTTCTTGGAGGCATTTTGTTGATTATGAGCACTTTTTGTTGAGGAACAGATCGTCTGAGAACAGTGTTGGTTTTGTTGTAGCTTTCATCTAACTTTTTGTGTATGTAGTGAACGGAATTACTGAATGAACATGAAATAGTTTGCAGACAGTCATGAAACAGTATTCTTTATGGTTCGTTTGTAGAAAATCGACAAAGAGAAAATAACGACATTGTCTATAATGTACCGCTGTAAGTTTCGATACTGCACCGGGAAAATTTTAGAAACTTGCTTGTAAATTGTGCTTTAGAAACGAATTTAGCGTTATTAGTGCAACATAATGTTTAGAAATGATGTGATGAATTTTCTAACGTGTTGTTTATCCTAAGTCATTGATTAACTAATTATATTTTATTACTATATGGCAACAGAAAGGCGCTATGGAAACTGTAGCACAGATAAATTACATCTAGCTGTGGCAGTACATCTCAACACGGATCACAGATTACGTGAATGTGCTTGCATATAAAATGTGCCCAAGTCAACAGTTAGAAGGCCTTCTGAAAATATAAACGAAAACGCAAACTCGAATATAAAAATTTTTGGCCGCAGGAAAGCGTTTTCTAATGGAGCAGAAAACGAATCGAAGAGCATATTCTTATACTGGGAGAGACAATGTTGGGTTTAAACATGTCGGACATAAGAAAGCTTGCGTTAAGGATTGCAGAAGAAAACAGATTGCCCCATAATTTCAGTGCAGAAGAAGCCATGGCGGCAAAAAATGGGCTGAAGGCATCCATCCAAGGAATATCGCCGAAGCCGAGGGAAATGACGAAGACTCCAAACAAAACTTCCAATTCTTAGCTAAGGAACCTGTGAACTGAAGATTAGTCAAGGCTAAAAAAAAGCTAACCCAAGTAATAGGGAAGAAACCTAGAACTAAAGTCCACCCGTCAAGAAAAAGCGTAGAAAATTAAGTGTAGAAAATTAAGTGTAGATAATTAAGTATAGTGTATTTCTTTTTCTTAGAATTTCCAGTCTTTAACAAAAATACCAATATCAACATTCTGCAGCTGAGAATGGCGTTTTTAAAATAATTCTGTAACATACTGTTAAGGTCAAATGATTCAAATGGCTCTGAGCACTATGGAACTTAACATCTGAGGTCATCAGTCCCCTAGAACTTAGAACTACTTAAACCTAACTAACCTAAGTAGATCACACACATCCATGCCCGAGGCAGGATTCGAACCTGCGACCGTAGCGGTCGCGCGGGTCCAGACTGACGCGCCTAGAACCGCTCGGCCACACCGGCTGGCTGTTAAGGTCAAAAGAAATAAAGTGGTGCAATTTAGGCACCTCTCTTCCAAATGTGACAACTGATGCAGGCAGAGCCATCAGCCTTTATAATGGAAAGCTTAGATGCTGTTGCAGAGAGAGCTATTCACTCTAGAGTTACTACAGTATCATCGATACTCCCTTTCGAAGTCAGTATCGTTCACGGTCACAATCTACCTTGTCAGACATTACGTGGGGATAACAAGCTTTCGGAAACAATTTGTACGTTGTGGCTATACCAGTCCTCCGCAGTTTACGTCCTGTCAGGTGTCTTGTTACACCAAGGTATGCAGGAGAGCTCGAGTGAGGTTGGTAAAGTAGAATTGAGGTACTTGCGGTATTGCAACTGTGAGTAGATTTGGGACTGTGGGAGGGCAGGATACGTAAGACGTGACTGAATTGCTCAGTCGGTAAACAATTGTCCGCTTGCTGAGTTCAGGTCTAGAACATTATCAAAAAGTTTCATACTAGAAGAATCTTTTACATACTCTCGTGCAGACCAGGAAAAAATGACTGCATGTGAAAAAAAGAATTCTGATAGACTCTTAGATGGCTGACTGTTGGTACCGTAGATGTGACTATAAAGCAAGGAAAAGTTTCAATCAGTTCATGGAACTGACGGTGGCTGCGCAGTCAGCTACTATATCGCTTCAACGAAGATAAGCGGTAATTGACTCTGGGTTAATCATCCTTCTTTTTATTTCATTTCAGAGAGTTTGAGGAAACATCACATCCAGATAGCATCGTGCAGCGTCTTCATCGTTTTCAACAGAGGAAAAAAAACTAATATAAAAATAGAAATAGCTATTCTAACAGTGAAGAAGGCTCTGTACAACTGCCTAGACCATTGAGAAAGTCGCTTATTGGCGTGACACAAGGCTTGGAAACTTGGAGGTACTGTAGAACACAACAAATATAAACTGGACATGCATTCAGAATAAGACACAACAAACGAATTGATTTTGACACATTAACTAGAATCTGTGATAAATTCCTATTGATTCCAATAAACCATAGATAAAATAGAGATGAACGAATACTGAATGTTAGTGACCTACTAATTATCAGCTTCCATTCGAGCAGCAGAAGGTGAACTTGCGCAACAGTTCTGTAATGAGCTTACTCTGTCACGTATTCTCAAAAAAGATAAGATAGCTATCATTCATGTTGCAAGTCTTCAATGACACGCCATCAATCTTTAATGAAACCAGTTGATGAATTTTTAATTATAGTTCGTAAAAGCTATGGAACGACGTCCGTGACCTAGTATGTTGTTCTTTGAGCACCTATCTTGATTCCTATTATTCATAACCCTTATTAAGGAGCTCATTGGATCTCTTGGATTCCGCAGATGAGTTTGCTTGAGGACAGTAGTGGATCACTGCGGATATGGGCAGGAATTTCTCTGACATCAGCATCAGCACTCGGTTCTAAAGCAATTATGCTTGTTATATTTCGCTGACATCAACATCAGTGCTGTCTTACTATCAAGGCCGTTCCCAGGATTATGTCATCATTGCAACTGGTCATTTGCACCATGGCCATTGCGAGAATTCTGACATCAGTATCAACACTTCCTTGTCATCAAGGCTACCCTCCCCCTCCCGCCCCCATGCCCCCAAACCCCTGCAACAAGCTCCCCCACATCCCTGTGGCCCTGCTCAGCGAACTGCATGCAAGTTCACCCGAGCAATTTTGCACGTTGTCACCCAATGGCGTGAAAATCCAGCACCCCGCTCTCTGAGCAATTTTTTAAATAATAATGTGATTACTTGTTTTTCATTATTTGCTGCTCAGCATAAAGCGCGGCCAGCAGCAGCAGCTGCGATCGACTGGGAAGAAGAAGGTTATCAGTAGATATTTTGCCAATCCGCCTCTAATTATCATTATTACATGTGTATATCGCTATATTTAGGATCTTGTTATTATTATTCTTACAGTTGAGAACGCGCAGATGTTGCACACATCACAACAGCAACCACTGTCCACGGGATTTTTCCAGAATAAGTGTCGTCCGAGTATGTCACAGTTCAACCACAGCAGTCAGGTCCCACACAAGTACGGTCATTCACCAACACGTACAATGCCACTGCCTCTGTTCTAAAGGTGTCAACTCTGAGTCCTGACACTTGAAAATGCCTTTGAAGTAGTCACAGAAGTAGGAATGCACGACGTATAGATGCTCAAGTGCAGCATTCGTAGTATGAGAAGGTCTATCTATGCAGTTTTATGAAATACATAGACGTGAAAATGATGGATGAGTATGACCCATCTCACACTCCTAGTAACATTCATAACATTCACAGGTTCGGGTGCAGATATGCACGGTAAGGCAGTGCTAGAATTAACCTCATGGGATATGAAAATTCACTTAAAACTTTTAAGTGTTTTTAAATCCAAAGTCATGTGCTATGAATTATCAATTCAACAGATAGACTGTGTAAGACGGGTGAACTATGAATTTATTTAGTATTTGCCCAACAACAGTGTAAATATACAAATCTAGCAATGCATCAATGTCTGTATTACTCCTGTACCAAAGTGCTAAGTGTTGGGCCTATAATTATAAAATAAGTGGAGGTTGAATTTATTGAAGGAATGGCCATGTATGTACTTGTGACTAAATGCGATTCAGGCTGAATTCAGAGTAAATATTTACTTTGAATTCTGCATGAATCGTAGTCAGCCCTATAGTCACAAGTACATACATGGGCGCATATATATATATATATATATATATATAATTAGCAGAGGTTACTTATTCACAGAATGATATATATATATGATTTTATACACACATGCAGAATGATTTTATATACATAACAGAAACTGACCAACTACTACGGAATTTTTTATACACAATATTTATAGCATCACTCATTATAGATGGTTAGTAGACATACGTTATAGTAAGGGAGGAGGAGAATGAGTTTTATTCACACAACAGCACCTGATCAACTACTAAGGGTTATACAGTATTTACAGTGCACAGGGACTAACAGCAACAGGCGAAGAACTGCACATATAAACACGTATATACAAGCACACATGATGTACAAGGAAAAACGTGTGCACGGTACACTTGATAATGTAGAAGTATGTGCAGTCATACACAAACATACACACAACACTCCATCTGTGGCCCTGATGCCATCCGTATGGATAAAACGATTGTCTTCATCATGCGACAGGAGTTTCAGTTGCAGTGCAGTATACACCTCGAGGTCGCACGACAAAAAACTACTTGCTGTACCATACGAGGAGATTCATCATCACCTATTTTGGCACTCATTGCCTTCGATCATGAGAGCCTGTGAGGCCGCACAATGCTCAACCCTAGCCCTTCTCTGTTCAAATGGTTCAAATGGCTCTAAGCACTACGGGACATAACATCTGAGGTCATCAGTCCCCTAGACTTAGAACTACTTGAACCTAACTAAGTACATCACACACATTCATGCCCGAAGCAGGATTCGAACCTGGGACAGTAGCAGCAGCGCGGTTCCGGACTGAAGAACCTGGAACCGCTCGGCCACAGCGGCCGGCCCCTTCTCTGTGTGGCACCGGTATCTGTATGGTATGTATACATCTTCGAGCTGAGAACTACAGACCCCACAGTCTGCGAGCCATTTGCCTCGTCTTACATAACCGCGCCACTGATCTTCTTGTTTTGAGGTATTACGCGAAAGGATTATCGGCCGCTTATCCAGACGTGTCGAGTACCCAGGTTTTTACCTAACTAAACGTAAAAAAAAGAACACCGCGAAGCAGTTATCCGAATGGGGCGGAAATCGGTAGATGTGATGTACTGAATTATTTATTCAAGAGAACGAACGAGCTTCACGGTTTGAGCAAGTCAGTAACGCTTTGGTCCACCTCTGGCCATTACGCAAGCAGTTATTCGGCTTGGCACTGGATGTCATATTGAGGGACATCGTGCAGAATTTTGTTCGACTGGTGCGTTAGACAGTCAAAATCCCGAAGTGGTTGGAGGGCCCTGTCCATCATGGTCCAAACATTCTCGTATTGGGAGAGATCTGGTTATCTTGCTGGGCAAGATAGCGTTTGGCAGCACGAAGACAAGCAGTAGAAACTCTCGCCGTTCGCAGGCAGGCACTACGTTACTGAAATGTAAGTTCATGATGGCGTGCACCTTTACAGGACAGCGGTACGTCGACATTATGTTCTACACTCCGTTTTGTTGCCCTTGATGGCAAACCATCGTGGGCTTAAATTTCAACAAGATAGTATGTTGTGTGTGTGTTAACCGGGGACCTAGAAACGACGGAGAGGCTCCGTCCCCGCCGCAGCCGCAGTGGTCCACAAACCCACGATGACTACTGCAGCCCACTTCACCCCTCCGCAGCCGACTTCACCCCTACGCCGCCCCACACCGAACCCAGGGTTATTGTGCGGTTCGGCCCCAGGTGGACCCACCCCCCCCCCCCCCCAGGGAACGTCTGACGCCAGACGAGTGTAAACCCTATGTTTGCATGGTAGAGTAATGGTTGTGTACGCGTACGTGAGGAACTTGTTTGCGCAGCAATCGCCGACATACTGTAGCTGAGGCGGAATAACGGGAACCATCCCGCTTTCGCCGAGGCAGATGGAAAACCGCCTAAAAACCATCCACAGACTGGCCAGGTCACCGGACCTACACAAGTCCGCCGGGCGGATTGGTGCCGGGGACCAGGCGCTCCTTCCCGCTCCGGAAAGCCGTGCGTTAGACCGCTCGGCTAACCGGGCAGGCAACAAGATAGTGGTTGCCTACATGAGACGAGAGTTTGTACTGCTTTTCTTCGAGCTGCAAAAATGCAATAGACTATTATAGCCGGCCGGTGTGGCAGTGCGGCTCTAGGCGCTTCAGTCTGGAACCGCGTGACCGCTACGGTCGCAGGTTGGAATCCTGCCTCGGGCATGGATGTGTGTGATGTCCTTAGGTTAGTTAAGTTTAAGTAGTTCTAAGTTCTAGGGGACTGATGACCACAGATGTTAAGTCCCATAGTGGTCAGAGCTATTTTTTGACTATCGTATGACATGTACGCAAGGTTTCAAGCATCTTACTATGCCACTGATGTTGGTTTCAGATGCCCACTCAGCCCACAGAAGTTTAAAAAATTATCACCTATAGTGGTGATAGATTGTTTAAAGTAGTTTGAGGCGGTGAAGACTGGAGCTAAGGACGTACATACTGAATTCGAATCATCGCAAAACTTCCCTGCAAGCACTACAGCAGACGCTTTATTGTGCATGACCGTCTCATAAACTAGTCATCACTAACATGAATTGTACAGGGTGTAGCATAAATGTAGAAGTATTACACAAGTATTACATTACATTAAAGTGATTTTTCAAAGTCCGAAGATCATCGCAGACACACAACGTTTATATAGTATAATGAGTGTGGACAATATGTGTTACAGGACAATTTTGACCATGCAAATCACGGGGACTATGATGGAATGACATGTGTAGATGTGATGTCATCGCTCTAAACGTTTGATCATAGAGACAGCATACTTTACAGCAAATATCGTGAGAAGATCTGGTTTCAAGAAATTCATAGAAGTATGTCTATTCAGAATCTGTGAACACAAAGATTTCCTGATCTCATGCAGCTGAAGAAGATATATGGACAACGTGAGATCATGACCACCTCATAAAATTTTAGCTACTGTTGAATTGGTTTACCAATAAATAAAGAGTTTCTTTTAAAAACTGTGTATTTATTTATTCACTTACTGTTGTCTGCCTCCTCACTTACAGTCATCAGATAACATATGCTGTCAGAGCTTCTCCAAAAGAACAGGAGAAATAATTTTAGAGACATTGTCTATGCGACAGTGGAAGCGGCAGCTGTGGACTTCTACTTTTAACCAGTTTGCGCTTGCTAGCCTCTCTGTATGCGGTAAAATACCAATCGTCCAATACGTGAATTGATGTAAAAAGATGGTTTATAGCGTGAACTCTCTTTCTGGAATCCATGTCTGAGCAGATGCAGTGTAACCTTGGCAGATAACCAGTAGGCCTTGCAGACCCGCCCATTCACAGATTGCTCCAGCAGCCACGTTGTCACTGATAACCGGAGGAAACTTGCAGACTCTTCTGTTCTCAGCTTCCACTGCAGCCTTGCCACATTGTCTCAATTCGTGTTTTACAATGCAGGTGACCACACTTCTGTGAAGGAAATGGATAAATACACTCCTGGAAATGGAAAAAAGAACACATTGACACCGGTGTGTCAGACCCACCATACTTGCTCCGGACACTGCGAGAGGGCTGTACAAGCAATGATCACACGCACGGCACAGCGGACACACCAGGAACCGCGGTGTTGGCCGTCGAATGGCGCTAGCTGCGCAGCATTTGTGCAACGCCGCCGTCAGTGTCAGCCAGTTTGCCGTGGCATACGGAGCTCCATCGCAGTCTTTAACACTGGTAGCATGCCGCGACAGCGTGGACGTGAACCGTATGTGCAGTTGACGGACTTTGAGCGAGGGCGTATAGTGGGCATGCGGGAGGCCGGGTGGACGTACCGCCGAATTGCTCAACACGTGGGGCGTGAGGTCTCCACAGTACATCGATGTTGTCGCCAGTGGTCGGCGGAAGGTGCACGTGCCCGTCGACCTGGGACCGGACCGCAGCGACGCACGGATGCACGCCAAGACCGTAGGATCCTACGCAGTGCCGTAGGGGACCGCACCGCCACTTCCCAGCAAATTAGGGACACTGTTGCTCCTGGGGTATCGGCGAGGACCATTCGCAACCGTCTCCATGAAGCTGGGCTACGGTCCCGCACACCGTTAGGCCGTCTTCCGCTCATGCCCCAACATCGTGCAGCCTGCCTCCAGTGGTGTCGCGACAGGCGTGAATGGAGGGACGAATGGAGACGTGTCGTCTTCAGCGATGAGAGTCGCTTCTGCCTTGGTGCCAATGATGGTCGTATGCGTGTTTGGCGCCGTGCAGGTGAGCGCCACAATCAGGACTGCATACGACCGAGGCACACAGGGCCAACACCCGGCATCATGGTGTGGGGAGCGATCTCCTACACTGGCCGTACACCACTGGTGATCGTCGAGGGGACACTGAATAGTGCACGGTACATCCAAACCGTCATCGAACCCATCGTTCTACCATTCCTAGACCGGCAAGGGAACTTGCTGTTCCAACAGGACAATGCACGTCCGCATGTATCCCGTGCCACCCAACGTGCTCTAGAAGGTGTAAGTCAACTACCCTGGTCAGCAAGATCTCCGGATCTGTCCCCCATTGAGCATGTTTGGGACTGGATGAAGCGTCGTCTCACGCGGTCTGCACGTCCAGCACGAACGCTGGTCCAACTGAGGCGCCAGGTGGAAATGGCATGGCAAGCCGTTCCACAGGACTACATCCAGTATCTCTACGATCGTCTCCATGGGAGAATAGCAGCCTGCATTGCTGCGAAAGGTGGATATACACTGTACTAGTGCCGACATTGTGCATGCTCTGTTGCCTGTGTCTATGTGCCTGTGGTTCTGTCAGTGTGATCATGTGATGTATCTGACCCCAGGAATGTGTCAATAAAGTTTCCCCTTCCTGGGACAATGAATTCACGGTGTTCTTATTTCAATTTCCAGGAGTGTATTTGCAGAACTAATGGAACATGAGAATACCGAACGTAAATAGCGGTTGTTTTATGTTTGTGTGTAATTTTTTCCTTGATAGTTACCGACTGTTGTATCGTTTTTTTAGATTTTGTTGATAACATTTCGATGAATTGGGGATCACATGTAACTGATCCTGAACCCCTCGCTCTTAATCCACGAACACAATTCTCAGAATCAAAGGGATGGCGTGTTTATATAAGTCAATGTGTGTGTGTGTGTGTGTGTGTGTGTTTAATTTCACATGGTATATGTGTGTTTCAGAATTACATGAGCACCTGGTGTAGCCACCTTGCGAGATGTGTCGTTAGGCGGGTTAGCTGTCCTGACACATAACAATCTTCTCATATAATTTTAGCGAGTATGATGTTCACTTTCTTGTTGGGACTTGGGGGATTTCAGGCTGATGAATGATGACTATCGTACCTGAGAATATAGAAAAATAAATTTTATTCTCCATGCAAATCACGCCAAGAACAGTGCTCCTCTTCCTGGATTCCTTACGAATCATACAGACGTCTCTTCAGAAACTTGCGGAGAAAGTGCTTCCGGAGGGTATACGTATCACTTGAGCTGCATTTCCCGGTGATGCAAAGTTTCAGCTTTTAACCTTGTAACGAATAAGGGGGTCTACCTATATGAATATTTGTATTAGATGGAGAGATTCAACGAAATCACATTGTCCAATATAATTGCATTCAACAGCAAACTCACAGACACTGTCATAACAGATGCGGTGTATAAGCACGTGGTATGTGTTTGGCAGGAGTTCAGCATCTCTGATTTAGAGGGATATGCATAAACTCTACATGGAGATACATGCACGCTTGTTTGCAGACATTGTTGGGAAATTCTGGAGTGTATGCCTGGGCGTATAGAATGTGGTTCCTGCCTTACATGACGCCAAGGCTTTCGTGGGTTCGCTATTTAAAAAAGACACGCGTCAACGTCGACCTGTTGACTGATGTTGATATGTTGGTTCTTTTTCGAACGCGGAATTCACGGGGGACTTTGCCAGTGCGTCCACAGGTACGCCAAGGCAAATTAACCGCGACCGAGTGAGTAGGAGCACAGGTAATCTGATGATGTGTGTTACAACCTTTTATTGGATGTAAACAATCTGTATAGGCATGCATTGCAACACACAGCGACTTTCCGCTGTGTCCGGAGGGCCTATTCCTGCAAAATGGTTCTGTCCCCAAGCTGATGACAATGCTGGGGAATAAGGAGAGATACATTCTTCGCTATAGAAACCTCCAGCGTCTCTCAGGTTGAGGATACTACTTCTTTCGATCACCTGCGGCATCTCTTTCGAGTAGCGTCCCTGGTTGAATGAGTACATTGATGTTAATACCGAAAAGAGTTCTGTCGCGATTTGTGAGTTTGGAAAAGATGTTTGTAAATTAATGAATAATTTAACTTTCGGCAAAAACAGGAAGAATGTTAGAAAATCTCTCGAAAGTCGTTTATTCTACCGTTGGAATGGACGTCATGGCCAAGAAATTATGTTTCGAGGCCAAATTTGAAGCGGTCCACAATCTTCTCTGAAGGGCTATGCATGGGGGCTTAATTAAAAAGGAAGGACTAATATTAATGAATAAATGCAATATTTTTAGTAGCACGCAATCTGACTGCATAAAATAAAAATAAAGAATGACAAGGTATTTCCATTAACACAACTGATTAATTGAGTCCCCTGCAACTATAAAAGCTACGAAACAACAAAGCACAAGTGTAACTGTTCTGTGTGTGGTAGTGTGACTCAACAAACATGTATCTGGCTCGGTTCTTTCTCAATACGACAAAATGTTTTAAACACCATTTACAATGAACTAATTGAAAAACCAGAAATACTGTAATTGCACATAGAAACCAGAATTACAAGTCTAATAAATGAACACGAGCCAGATGCTTTGTTGAGTGTACCTGTGAGCAAGACGGATTGTCATTAAAGAAAACTGTAATACCTTTTTACCTCATTATATATTGACGAAAATATTCCATTACACCAGCATCATAAATCAAAAGCCCATCTCCTTTCTCAAATATATTCTGACAATTGCAACTTCTTCCGTCTATTCATTACACCAACCGAACAGCGTCTACTCTCTCGCCCAACAGAACGACAACTGCTCTGGACATCCTCTGAACTACTACTGCCCAGTGGAGGCAGCGGAATAATAATCTTTGGCGCAATCTATGGCGGTGTGACTCAGTGCAGCCACTTTCAACTATTCGCATAGATGGGTGAGTTTTCAGTGGAGTTCACGGAGCCTGTATGTATCGGTAGGTGTGTTGTGGGTCTCTCCAAACTCCACACGTACTGATTCGATTACGAGTTTGCAGAGGCAGAGTCCACTGATTTTACGTTATATAAATGGAAAGCAGATAGTTTCAACTACTGGGTGAAAGGCTGCGGTCGATCGGTCGATATGAAATAAACTCTAAGAAGAAGAAGAAAAAGACACACCACGAATCAATTATCTGAATGGCATGGAAATCGGTAGACGCGATTTACTTGTACAGACAAGCAAATGATTACAATTTCGGAAAAATTGAATTATTTATTCAAGAGAAAGAGTTTCACAAATTGCGAAAGCCTTCATCTGATAGAGTAATAGTATTTATCCAGCACAATTGTATGTTCTTCTATGTCTTACAGAATGTTCAAATGGTTCAAATTGCTCTGAACACTACGTGACTTAACATCTGAGGTCATCAGTCCCCTAGAACTTAGAACTACTTAAACCTAACTAATCTAAGGACATCACACACATCCATACCCGAGGCAGGATTCGAACCAGTCCCGCGGTTCCCGACTGAAGCGCCTAGAACCGCTCGGCCACCGCGGCCGGCCTTATCAAGCGTGCTAGTTATCATCAGTAGCACTTCTAAGTAGAATCAGCCCCTGTTTAGCATTAGTAATAACCCGTTTATTGTCTTCAGAGAAGCCCATTATCATTTTGAGCTTGGTACCCACTAAAGGAGTTAACTATCTGTAAGTCTATGAACCATCCAGCGTTTTGCAGCTCATTCAGACCCGATGTAGATGCAGACGTATGTTTTGGGAGTCGGTGGGTTTTCTGGTGCAGGCGATTTCAACGCCATTAAATTAGTATCTTACTTCTTTAAACAGAAAGGCGAATGCATATGGATAAGGTGCGATGTTATCACGGCTGCTGCTGCTTCCGTTGCTGGAGTCCTCTTAGGTGTAAATACCCCTTCCAAACAAAAGAAGCTTTTGCTTGGAATTCTCAGACGGTCTTGATGTTGAATAATAATTTGTATCTCATCACTATTTTTAAAAGTTTGTAGAAAAAACATTTTTGAATAATGATGTGCTCGTCATATTCAGCTGGAGTTGTTATATCGAGTGTATTCATAGTGAAGTTTCAGTCTATGGATTTAAGAAACTCGTAATTCTCACGTGTTGTCACATTCTGCCTCCACAAAAGCGTGGTCTTCAGATCGTTGTGTGGGGCAGTATTTATATTTTATGCATATAATGCTGCTTCAAATGAAATTGTACAATAATTTCCTCACTGCGAAAATAGGAGAGATTCGTGTTCTAATCTGCGATATTCAGCTCGAGATGGTATTATGTCGGAACAGTCACTGTGAGATATAGCGCATTGCTGGCAAAGTCCGCAAGTTTATTACCTAGACTCGCTGTAGGAAAAAATCTGTATATAGTATGGACTAACCTGTTACTAAGGTATTAATTCTTCATGATATGACACTCAGCATGTACTGTACTGACTAGCAGTATATCCACTTGGTGATCTGACTTGTAAATTTTGTCAGTATTATTCTACTGTTCTTAGATCTGGAGATCGTATTGAAACCTTGTGGCTAAAGAACACCGTGTCTTCTGTTGCTTTTATCTCCGTTTTTAATCTGTTAACGTACGCCCGTAACTAAAATCGATTTATATACCAATTATATCGTCGATAATGTAGGAGCCACGAGCTACTGCCATAACTACCCCACTTGCTAATGGTGTTTCTTGTGTGCCTTGGTGACATTAGCTACGCCATTGCATGTTTTTAGGCCAGTCTGTGCAATACTCCACACCCCCTTGCTTAGACCTACTGACGAAGGTAGTTCACTTTTAATGCAGACGACCGTTCCTTCAAAGTTAATGTGTTTGACATCACACCTGCATATCAACTAACGCCCGGAAGTACATATAGTTTGTTTTTATGCCATTGCAAGAAAAACTTTAGACTTAGGTGACAGCAGAGATATGAATTGAAGTCTTGTTAACGTCGATAGTTGTGGAACACCTGGTTCGGTGAAGTGACGACACAGTTCTTTTGGTGCTCTTGTAAGGTTCTCATACGTTTTCTGCTATTGTAAATAATTCACCTTTACTGTAATATGACAAAGGTAAATGAGCGCATTGCACGTGTAGCGAATAAATTCCTTGATTCTGTGTTTAGTTTCATCTGTGGTTGACTTGCAGGTCACTCTGTTGTACAGCGTTGGACATTCTTATTTGAGGCATAGTAGCGAGGAATTGAGTACTTCCGAGAAAAATGTTTGTATTTGTAAATTTGGGAGAAACTATCTGGAATATTTTATTTCGGAGAGGAACAGTGATAGATAATATTTTCTTGTTCTTTGTATCGATGAAGATTTTGGAGAAATTGTAAAGGTAAGTGTGTAATTTTCATAATGAGAAACTTTTGTAATTGTTGGAGGCTTTTTGTGTTGTGCTGCCTTTTTCTCTATAATCAGAGATTGATTTCTTAAAAACGGTTTTCCTTATAGTAAAACCTACCTTCGTGATTCATAGTAAAGTTTTGAATTTTTATCCTGTGTGCATTGCACATTGTGTCACACGAAGCAGCAGATTGTTTTGACAAAAGAAATTTATGGAGATATTTATCTTTAGCTGTTGCATCTGCTGATCTGTATTTGCCTTCGAGAACATCAATACTCCAGACACAAAAACACCATAATGATTATATTATGTGTTTATGATGATGCAGGCAAATTGACATTATGTTTTTGGCCAGTAAATTATAACGAAAGGTATCGTTATATGAATATGACGTTGTTGGCAGATAAGTTAAGACAATGGATGTTATGAGAAAAGTCTGAGTTTCAGAGAATATACAGTATGCATACAATAAATAAGTTGGGAAACTGATCAGTACACTAGTGTAGTATATGACACTAGGATATCACACAGACTGACTGAGACTTTTACATTGAAGTGCACGTAATTTCCTTTCCTTTTCCTTTACATGAACCATGATACATTTGTTTGTTCTTTATTTCTAGTTTATGTACCTCCCTCCTCTTATGTTGCATTTATGTTTTCTTGTATGTATTTTAATTATCACTGTTCCTATGTTTTATGTGTTACTTGTTAGTTCTGAGTAACTAAATATTTTCTGTAACATAAAATGTATTATGATGTACATACTAGATTTTCTCGCACATTTTCATGACAATTTGTCGCCATTAGAAGGTGATATTAGTTTGTCAGTTTCATCTCTTGTTAACTTTACCTGTATCTGTCACAAAATATTGCATAATTCTTTCTGTATGTAAATGTTTTCTGATCACACTGACTACTGTAATCTACAAATATTCCTGTTTTGTACATAAGCTAACAACTTACATTTTCATGCAATGCTCTTGTACTGTTTCATATATTTGCCAAGAATAAGGTGACTTCTTAGAGAGATAATACTGCAAATGCAGTTTACATAAGCTGTTTGTAATGTAAATCATAAATTCAGCGAAGCTTCCAGGGATTTAAATAAGTTTTGGACTCACTTAAAGGAAATAGTAGAACTGAGTTTATCTTAAAGACTTCAACTGGACATGTAAGTTGTCAGTGGAAAAACTACTTCTCTGAGTCTGCTCATATTTGATTCTACATTTACTGCCAATCTTCAGAGTGTAGTCCATGATGGACATTCAGTTGCTTTATTGGCTGCAGCGATAGACATTCAGTTGCCTTACTGGTTGCTCCTAAGCCTGAAACATCCTTCATATTCGTCAGCATTGTTCACCTGTGGGTTCAGTACTACAGGGTCAGCAACGTCATCAGTGGCTGTACTTCAAGAATTGTGTGAATACAGTGCTAGTTGCATTCCTTTTCTTAGACTCAAGATGAATGACAAGACAGATCAACAATATTTTATTGGTGTTAAGTGATGCAACATTTCCCCTCCATTTGTATTCACATACTAGCCTGAAGATTACTTACAGTCTACAGAACTGAGCCAAGAGTGTGTGTACTTTCTCCCTGTGAAAAGACAATCTTCACATTCAAAAGTCAGATCAGAACATTCTTTTGTACATTTTGAAACGTGAATCCTAACACTTGTAATGTTACTTATAATTGTAACTTATTGTACTCACTTCTTTGTAACATATTTTAAAATTGTCTTGCCACAGCTAAGCCTTTCCATCTGAAATTACCTCTGTTAGTTTTTATCTCGAACTTTTATTCAGTAGTCAATGTTAAATGGCTGATACTGAAGATTATTTGTCTATATTAAGAGATGGTGAGACAACTGAATCCATACTGGTGTGGTAACAATGAGAGATTTATATCCAGAAGAATGTCTTCAGAAAAATCATGTGCCACCTCAAAGACTGGTTGTCAGCTGTTAGTTGTAAGTAAATTGTCACTGGGCTGTTATGTTTTAGCTTCTGCTTCAGCACTTGTTCGAGACGACTTGGGCAGGTTGGCTGATTATTCAGGTGTACTGTTGTTAATTTATTGGAGTTCCACTACGAAGTGATTTGGAATAATATCCTGCTCATCTTTTAACGACCCATCACTCCAAATGTGACTATTGGGGAGCTACATCTCAGATACATAGGTGAGGCGGCTAAACGAATTGACTGCTAACTAAAATCAGTAAGTGGCTAATTAACATCTGATCCCTATGCTGTGTCTGTTGACTGCAGGCCAAGGACGACATACCTAGACATAAAACGAGTGCCTTAGCGACTAAACCAGATCCATGTCGACTACGTCCCAACTGAAATCATATCCCATTGGTTTTTGCTTGTGAATGTATCTGAAACGTCTCCTGTATACTCGGAGGGTTCTTATTATGGAGACACTTTTGTTACTTGTCGATGCAGACGCTATTTGTGGTCAAGGTGAAACGGCGAATCGAGTGAGGCTATCCATGATCAGACACGATGATTCGCCATGACAAATTTATTGTAGGAGCAAGACACTCCGATAAGATATTCAACAGACCCATCACGTTTAGCATGATTTGTCATTACTCAAACCGCTTGGCCAGTCCATGCGGGCCATTTTTAGCACCTAACAAGAAAAATGAAATAAATAAAAGTGAAATAAAAATATCTGTCACAAGTAGTTCCAATCACTGCGGATGTAGGCTACGTAACAGCGTACAAACACAATGTTTGGGTGGACCTGTGAAAAATATCCGAAGGAAACAGGTTAAGTTCTATAATTGTGGACTACAGCGTTTAACAGCTTTTGGTCTGCGTCAGAATAACGAAGCCAATTCGTTATTGTGTCTCTATTTTAGCTGTAATACCAGTCGTCGTGAGGACCAATCAGTAGAGACGTATCGCGTTTTTATCATATCGCTCTTGATAATCGCTCCGGCCTTCTCGTGCAGCAGAGCATAATCTAGATGGATGTTGTTGTTAGGGACAGATCGGAGACGATGTAATTATAAATGTCAGTTAACTACTTTGTTGTGTAGGAAACACTGCAGAGTTCTGTGCTATAAAGAAGAAATGCAAAAAAAATTCAATTGTGTGTGAATTCCTAAGGGACCAAACTGCTGAGGTCGTCGGTCCCTAGACTTAAACACTACTTAAAATAACTTATGCTAAGAACAACACACACACACCCATGCCCGAGGGAGGCCTCGAACCTCCGCCGCGCAATCCGGTCACGGCGCCTCAAACCACGCGGCCACTATGCGCGGCCAGATGCAAATTAGATTTGGACATGCATGGGGGAAATAAATCTACCGTTGAGGCCTTTGTATGCAAGAGACCGACATTAACCAAGAATGGTTTACAGCGGAAGAAGAAAACGTAATCAGATATCAGATGTGCTCTTCCAGAATACCAGTTCCTTCATTAGTCTCGACTGTTTAGAAAGCCTGCCACATACATTATTTGATGTGCTACAACTCTCGCTAACCTTGAAATAACAGTCATAAAGAGTATTTTTGCCAGACGCATAAATTTATGCCAGAGCACTTGCCCGCGAAAGGCAAAGGTCCCAAGTTCGAGTCTCGGTCCGGCACACAGTTTTAATCTGCCAGGAAGTTTCATATCAGCGCACACTCCGCTGTAGAGTGAAAATTTCATTCTAGAAACATCCCCCAGGCTGTGGCTGAGCCATGTCTCCGCAATATCCTTTCTTTCAGGAGTGCTAGTTCTGCAAGGTTCGCAGGAGAGCTTCTGTAAGTTTGGAAGGTAGGAGACGAGGTACTGGCAGAAGTAAAGCTGTGAGGACAGGGCGTGAGTCGTGCTTGGGTAGCTGAGTCGGTAGACCACTTGCCCGCAAAAGGCAAAGGTCCCGAGTTCGAGTGTCGGTCGGGCACACAGTTTTAATCTGCCAGGAAGTTTTATATTTTTTATTTTTTTTATTTTCTTATGACAACAGTTCTGCAATATTTCGGAAATGAAAATTTGTTCTTCCTAATACAAGATACATTATTCACCAATCGCGAAGTGGATAACTGTCGTCGACTTTTCATAACTCTGGTTTTTCTCGTATTGTCAAAACAGTCAAGCGCTGAAAGAGGTTTTCATGTCAAAGACAAAATTGCATCAACCCTTCATAACGCTGTTTTGCACTTCTTCAAAGCAGATGTTGAACTGGATTTTCTCCTCTGTCAGAATTTAAAACTGGCGAGTGCTTTACTTATTAAAATTGAAATAGATCTAAGTGGATATTGGTAAATGTGACCACTTTCATACAGCGTCACAGATATGGAAAGTTGCAAACAGAATTATCTTTCAGAAAATGAAAGAGAACATTTTTAATAATACTTCTACTGGATTCCTTGACCAACCGTGCACACGAAAATGGTTATTAATGCTAATTCATAAAATGTACGGAATAAAGGGTTAAGACATGGCAGATTATCGACATTCGATGTGATCTCGGAGTTCTATCGAAAGCCCGCAAACAATGATTTGTCGTCTGCCCAAAAGCGATGAAATATCCACTAAACTCTGGGAGTGTGACTGTACTGTAATGAATTTACTCAACTGATATGCGTCAAGCTACATGAGATTAAAAAGCCATTAACTGGTGATAAAACATCTACAACGGCACATAATTTCACTGGAGATATCAGAAAATGGTCACACCAATGCAGATGTTGATGTCAGAGTATTTTCCGTCCTCACTCATGAGGAGGAGTGAAAATCGAATACAAGGTTGAAAGAAATCGACATATTTGTATCGAATTTTGTAAGAATCGGGTACCGCTACTCACTAGCATCTACGACGTAGAAGTTAAGTTGAGAAAGGAGACGCGGTAACTATTTGTAGCGGGACTTTGAATTTCGCCGCGCAACACTCGTTCCCTGAGATAAAAAATACCCCATCGCAGCGGTATGAGCGCTCGACGGCAGAGAAACTACTAAAATTGTAACTTTTTTTTTGTTTTTCTATTCGTTTCTTATTTGTCTCTTGATAGCCGAAGCTGAAGGCAGACGTGATCTGATGAAGACGTTAAAAAAAACATATTAGCTAGTATTGATCTGATTTTAATGTGTAGACATATTGTGGAAGTTGTTAAGAAATTCGGAGGATGGAAGTAGCAAAGTAAATTAAATTGCATACAGTATCAAGATGATTTTAATTGGTATAAATTAGTGATTCCTGGACGTTTGCAAGATTTCGGAGCAGACTTTTCACGCAGAAATGAAGGAGATTTTCGAAGACCTGGACGCCGCACGAAAGAAGACAAGTTAACCTGGTAAAGGATGAACACTTATCTATGCCACTTCCCCCTATCAGTTACATTTTGTTATTCTCTGTTTCTTTTCAATAATTTTTGTAGTGGAAATTGGTTTAACTTTTGCTCAAAAACGCCACAAGGACCACCCCAACAATAGCTTTTCCGAATCACGAAGTCCGATAGCTTTTCTGTAATACGAAGTCCGATTTGCATTTCATTCTTTCCTTTTTTCACGGTCATTTACGATTTTAAAACCCCCTTTTTATTCACCATTTCTTCCCAACATTTTCAACCTTTTCTTTTCTTCTCTCTTATTTTTCTTTTTTATTAACCACTACATATTCTACAAGTTAGGTTTTTGCAGTTATTCGTTACGACTCTAGAAGAGAAGGGAGAGGATTTGTTAATGTTACTCTCGTAAAACAGAAGTACTGGGATTGTTGTGAAATAGATAAAATAACACGTTAAATATCTCTTGGTACATAACACGCTACGCTAAAATGGTATCATCTAGCACCACATTTGATGATTTTTGGCTAGTATTCCTTTCAGTAATAAACCGAGTGGGACTCCTGTATAAGATAATAAACATTGCACCCCCTCTGGCTGGATGCAGGCATTGATTCATTTGGGAAGAGTGTCATAAAGCCGTTGAATCCTTCCTCTCCTGAGGCAAACTGGCTCGAAAATTTAAACTTAGGTTGTCACAGTTGTAAGTAGGTTGTTAAGGTTTTTTTATTGGTAACGCCACGTAGCGCTCTGTATGAAAATCACTGTCTGTGCTGTGTGCAGTCTGTGGCTGGTTTGCATTGTTGTTTGCTATTGTAGTGTTGGGCAGCTGGATGTTAACAGCGCGTAGCGTTGCGCAGTTGGAGGTGAGCCGCCAGCAGTGGTGGATGTGGGGAGTGAGATGGCGGAGTTTTGAGAGCGGATGATCTGGACAGAGACAGTAAATTTGTAAGACTGGATGTCATGGACTGATATATATATATATATATATATATATATATATATATATATATATATATAATGACTTTTGAACACTATTAAGGTAAATACATTGTTTGTTCTCTATCAAAATCTTTCTTTTGCTAACTATGCCTATCAGTAAATAGTGCCTTCAGTAGTTTGAATCTTTTATTTAGTTGGCAGTAGTGGCGCTCGCTGTATTGCAGTAGTTGGAGTAACGAAGATTTTTGTGAGGTATGAATTCATGAAAGGTGTAGGTTAGTCAGGGCCATTCTTTTGTAGGGATTACTGAAAGTCAGATTGCGTTGCGCTAAAAATATTGTGTGTCAGTTTAGTGTTGATCAGAATAGGTAAAGAGCGAAACGTCAGAGTACGTTCAGTTTTGCTCAGCTGTTTGAAAATCAAATAATGTAAGCGGTTTATCAGCACAGTAATTCAATAATTTTTCTAAGGGGACATTTCAGTCCGAGTCGGTCCTACACATGTTCTATGGGGACAGAGTGGATGTCTTGCTGACCACGAGAGTACCTCAAACTTTCGAACACAGTTCATAGAGATATGTGCCATGCGAGGACAAGCGTTGTCCTGAAACTTCCTGGCAGATTAAAACCATATGCCAGACCGAGACTCGAACTCGGGACGTTTGCCTTTCGCGGGCAAGTGCTCTACCAGCTTAGCTATCCAAGAACGACTCACGCCCCATTCTCACAGCTTTACTTCTGCCAGTATCTCGTCTCCCACCTTCCCAACTTTACAGAAGCTCTCCTGCGGAACTTTCAGAACTAGCACTCCTGAAATAAAGGACATTGCGGAGATATGGTTTAGCCACAGCTTGGGGGATCTTTCCAGAATGAGATTTTCACTCTGCGGTGGAGTGTGCGCTGATATGAAACTTCCTGGCAGATTAAAACTGTGTGCCATCTAGTACCTCCCGCCGCGGAAGTCGAACACGTTCCAGAACAAATGGACGTGGTCAGCCCATAGAGGACTCCGCGTCCGCGGCGGCTATTCCGCGCAGCGGCTCTCGAGCAGCGAGGGCGCCACCGCTATGCCACGTGCCGAGAGCGGCCAATAGTCACTCCCTCCGATTTCGTATATAGGGACCCGCTCTTCCCTAGTGCAGTTCACACCTACAAATCCATGATCCGCCCCATCCTTTGTTATGCCAGCGTCGCTTGGATTTCCGCCCCTCCCCGGTTCTATAAAGCCCTCCAAATCCTCGAACGCCATGCACTCCGCCTCGCCTTCCGCATCCGTCTTCCGTCCCCCACGCGCATCCTCTACGACCTCATCCCCTTCCCCCACCTTCTCCTTTTCCATGAACACATCCGCATACTATATATTGTCCACCGCCTTGATCCCCCTCACCCCCTGGTGTCTACCTTCCTCTCCACTCCCAACCAGTTGCCGCGCCTTTACCATTGTGTCCCTCCTTCTCTCCATCTCCACACCCTCCAACTCCTTTCCTAACACAACTTCCACCATCTACCCCTCCCGGATGATGAGCTTCGCCCTGACATCTACCCTTCCTACCAACTCTAATCCCCCCTTCCTGCCTCCTCCTCAGGGCTCCCTCTCCTCCCCCTCCCTCCTTCTGAGCGGCTTTCCCCTCCTACTCCCCCTCCATCTCTTGTGCCTCCTTTCAGTGTCTCTGCGCTCCTTCCTGTCCTGTCTTCCCTTTTCGTCTCCCACCCCACGTATCTCCTGCCTCTTCGTGAACCCACAGTTGCCCCTCCTCTCTTCATCCCGCCGCTTCCTCAGCTGCCCCATGCTCTCCCCTCCTTTTCCATCCTCTCTGACCTTTCCCTCGGTGGGTCCCACCTGGTAGTTTTACTCTTCGTCGTGTGTGCTCCAAGTGGGTTTTAAGTGTGTTGTTTCGGAGTGTTTTTAATACTGTGGCCAACTTTTAACCTGTGCATGCGCATTCAGTGCCTTCTCTGTGTTTCAAGAATCGCCAACTGTGTTTTTAACTTTCTGGTGCTTTTTTAACTGTCCCCCATGAACGTCTACATGTCCATGTCTTTTTACCTCCATTTTCTCCCCTTACTCTGTTTTATGTTTCCCTTTTTTATCTCCTTATATATGTATCATTTTATTCTTGTTTTAGTTGTCGTGTTACTCGGCTGAAGGGCGGCGGATTGTGCCGCTGACAGCCCTCCCCTGCCCATATGGGGCAGGGGAATGAAAAAAAAAAAACCTAGTGCAGTCAGTCTGGTACTCGCTCTGGATTGCCTCTGTATCTCGGCGGTACTGCGTTCTGGTCGTTGCTCGTTGTTGACGTTTGCCTGGCTCTTGTTCCGAGTGCATTTACTGTTGGTGTTTTTTGTTGTGGTTTCTACAAGCCTCCGTTGTTTATCTCTTCCTTGTCGCGTCGGTCATTGTCGGTTGTTATCGGTTGTCGTTGGTCTGGCGTCTGACTCGTCCTTGTGTTTACGTGCTCCACCGCTGTTGGCCTTCCCCCCCCCCCCCCCCCTGGCGGCTCCGATACGCAGCCCAAGGCGTTCCTGCAGTTGGTTTTGGTTACTACATGCCGGACCAAGACTCGAGCTTCTGACTTTTACCTTTCGCAGGCAAGTGCTCTACTAACTTTTTTTGTTTTTCGTTGCGGACGTCACATGACATCCGTTCAAGTTCGTTTGTTGACCCTTCCACGCAGTTTTTATTAGAGAGGCCAACCAGCTCTCTGACCAAACACGCTGAGCTACCGTGCAGGCACCAACTGAGCTACCCAAGCATGACTCACGTCCCATTCTCACAGCTTTACCTCTGCCAGTACCTCGTCTCCTACCTGCCAACTTTACAGAAGCTCTCAGCACACACCGTGCTGCAGAGTGAAAATCTCATACTGGGAACGAGTGAGGTGGCGCATTGGTTAGCACACTGAACTCGCATTCGGCAGGACGACGGTTCAATCCCGCGTCCGGCCATCCTGATTTAAGTTTTCGTATTTCCCCAAATCGCTCCAGGCAAATGCCAGGATGGTTCCTTTGAAAGGGCAAGGCCGACTAAATTCCCCGTCCTCCCTAATCCGATAACACCGATGATCTCACTGTTTGTTCTCTTCCCTCAAACAATCCAATCCAATCATTCTGGGAACGTCCCCCAGGCTGTGGCTAAGCCATGTCTCCGCAATATCGTTTCTTTCAGGAGTGCTAGTTCTGCAAGGTTCGCAGGAGAACTTCTCTAAATTTGGGAAGGTAGGAGACGAAGTACTGGCAGAGGTAAAGCTGTGACGATGGGGCGTAAGTCGTGCTTGGGTAGCTCAGTTCGTAGAGCACTTGCCCGCGAAAAGCAAAGGTCCCGACTTCGAGTCTCGGTCCGGCACACAGTTTTAATCTGCAGCGTGAAAATCTTATTCTGCAAGCATTGTCCTATTGAAAAATGGCGTCACGGTGCTGTCGCTTGAGAGGTAATACACAAGGACCAAAGGTGTCTGTGATGTACCATTCTGTCGTCAGAGTTGCCTAAATGACTACCAGCCGTGACATGAAATCGTACCCAGTCGCTCCCCAGGAGCAACATTGCTGTACCTCCTTAAAACATTGGTAGAACGATCTCTCCTCATATGCTACCATACTCGCCAACGCTTTTCTTCCGGAAGTAGTGTAGAGCCGCTGCTCATCGTTGGACACAATGAGACGCCGTTCATCACCAGTCTATACTTCCTAGTCACGGCACCCCGCCCCCCACGCCCCCCCCCCCCCCCAAACACAGCCGTGTGTGTTGTGGCGTTTATGGCAGCCTAGGCTTGGGACGGTGATTCCCAAATCTGGCTGCTGCAAGTCAGCGACCAATGGTGCCGGATGACACAAAGCGTTACATTGAGTCCATTACTTGTTCTCGGATGGCAGGCGCAAATGTGAAGTGGTTACAATGTGCTTGGTGCACAACAGAACGATCCTCCTTTGTGGTGGTTAGAAGTGGTGGAACAGAACATGGAAGAATATGACTGCTCTCACGTTTCCATGTAGTCGATTATCGGGCCAGAGTCACATCTGAGTGCCCCACAAATCTGGATACTGCACGATTCGCACAGCCGGCAAAATGGACACTCACAGTGAGGCCACTTGCAAAGTGTCAGGTGCTGATGACGCTGTCTCACACGATTACGTGTCATCACGGTGTCCTCCACACTTATCACTCAACATCTGATACGTTTCACGCTCCAGATAGACCCTCCAGGCGTTATAAAAACAATAAACTCTAACAGTAGTGATGCACTCTGGTGACCGTTCCTCCTGTTGCAGAGAATTTAAATACCTGTTGATAATGTGTACGTGTACAGAATTACATCAATATCCGACCGTGTTTTATGGGCGCTTCACTCTTTTTGTCAGGCGGATTATATTGTCACATTGCATTCTATTCACGAAAACATAATATTATGGCCTCAATGAAATTATTCTTTCGTGGATTCCTTCTTAACTTCGTAGATGTCGCACTGACTAAATGCGCCGTAGCTGTCGCATTGACTAAATGCACCACAGCAGTAAAATTGAACTCAGACAGGGGGAACATGAAATGGTTCGGTATTGGGTTCGTTCTTGTTCCTTATCTACGGAAATAATCTTCCAGTAGTTTGAAGAACTAGCCAAAAACTGTAATGTTTGCTAAAGAGATTGGCAAGAAAAATCTCTACCAAGCTCATTAGAACAGGAATCGTAATTAAACAGGCTTGTACTGTTTTACAGTAAACAGTTTCAGAAATTTCATAATAAAGGTTCACATTACACAGTTTTAAACATATAATGATAATCTGCTGGTGATAGAAACATACATTAATGTGACACATTAAACGAAACACTTTGTGTAACTTCCTGTTAGATTACAGCTGGATCAGAAATTAATTGCACATCTTCATTTCGTCTTGCAGTACATCTTCTGGAGCCGATTTACCTAAGGTAAACTAATCATTTATTCAGAGAAACCTATCAGCATGAATGTAAATTAACCACACATCATAAGAGGCCTTTTCGAAACAGTGTCATTTTTTAACACTCACTCACTCACGAGCAAATTCATTCCTTGACGTTATTTAGTTTCCGTTGAATGATACACAAAACTAAAACTCTCACTGTGAAGAGACTGTCTCGTTGTCTATGATTCAGAGACCCGTGCTCTGGTACGTAGCTTTTCAACGCATTCTCCTCTAACGCAAGTCAAGAAAAACTGAGCTTCCCTACTAAAGACTTACTTTATTACACACTCTTCTGCAAATTGCCTGGTTGTATAGATTATAGAATTGAAGATTTCTGGTAGTTACGTGGTAGGATGCAATTTTTATTTGAAGAGCCCTCTCATTGCACAATGATTATTGTAACCCTACGATAAGTATGATGCTGATATGAATCAAGCCATAAAGATATAAAGAGCAGCTATTTATTCTGACTAAGGATATAACATTTTCTTTAAAAATGACAGAATACGTGTTACTTTTACTACATTAAGTTTATTTTTTGTAAGTAAAGACATTTTGTAGTAGTTTGACAATAGTTAATGCATTATACAGTTTCTAATAGCACCTTCTATTTCTTAAGGCAAACCTTGATTCGTTTCAGATCGATCACGCGTTTCCATTAATTAAAATTTACAGAAAGCTGTGTAACGATACAATTTTTTCTATGTAATTATTAAACCTGCTGTAGGACAGTTTTCGAAAAATAATCTCTAGAAAATTTTCTACGTTTTCGTTGTTTTCACCAGTACAGCGTTTTTGCATCATATTTATTTAATTTGGATTAAAATACGCGTGGCAAAATTTTATTACATACTCATGTTTCTGAATGATTCCTGCTGCATGAGGTGCAATGCCTCTGCGCGTTTTGTGCTGAAGATTACTGCTACAAACTGTAATAAAGTACATTTGAGATACGCCACTAAGACATCTCACTCTTGTTCATCAGCCCTATTAACCTAAATCAGATATGTTTACCTTCTGCAATACTGTACACTACTTTATCGAACTCAGACACAGTACCACTGATTCGTCATATCTCATTCAAACAAGAAAAGAGGGAAGTTATTTAGTGTTCATATTAGCACATCATTATCCGACAGACATATCCTCCCAAATTCATCTCACTACTTATAAATCGTCAAAAATTTTCATTGCAATTTGTAATAATACACAGTTCTAGTTGTACCAGACCACACGTTGTTGTAGTTCAGTCTGGTTAAATGGGAAAGGAAGAAAAGAGAAATCTCACGCTTCTAATACGTATGGGAATTGGTTACGCGTCCTAATCTCCTTCTTCCCCTGTGTCAATCTACTTCTCCCCTCATTTTGTCCATCTCCTCCTGCTTCCCCCTTTCTCTGTCCATCGGTTCCTTCCCCTCTCTCTGTCCATCTTCTCCTTTCTATGAACATTTCTATCCACCCTTCTGTCCATCTTCTCTACTCCTCCTCTCGCCCTGTGCTTGTTCAGTTTTATTCCAAATTCAGATTCTATAGTAATATCATAACGTCTAGAAGGAGAAGTGCAGACACTTGACAAGTTTACGCGAGCCTGTCGCTATCGTTGAGCAAGGAACGTTTCAGTATATGTACTACTCGGATCTTACACAATTTGAAAACGCTCTATTTGAGAAGTCCTTCAGGGCCATGAACTTTGCAACTTTTGTGTCAGACAGCTTTTCATTTACAAGGCTTTGAGCACACTTGACGCAGCTGCTCTGTTTAGTAAGCTTTTTGACAATGTAACCTGCTACGTGACAAACTAAACATCGTTTTGGAATGTCTTTATACAGAATGGGAAGATTTTCCCCCAGTCCGCTACATCGTTTTGTTCTTAATTTCGTCCGCAGCAGATATGTTAATGCGTTTGTTTCGTACCTCCATTTCTTTAACATTTAAACGCATCTGAATTCGGTTCAAAGATCCCAGATCCAGATATAGCCATCTTAACGGGGACATACACGCACTGTAACACAGGTAACTGCAGAAAATCTACAGTTGATGGATGGTTGTCACAAATTCCAAAATGACGTTCCAGAGGGTCATGGTTGACTTTTCCTGTCATTACGTACTTAAAACTTTTGGACCATAAGTACTGAGATATTTCCGATGCACTCTTTAGCGTGATAAAGATTCTAGTGTTCTGTTTGCGGAAACGTTTTGTTTTCTGAACAACTGGTTTCGTAAAAGTCAGTTAAATTTTGTATGAAGGGGAATCTTTGTAGAGTGATTTATTTAGGATTCTAGAGTTGAGCGCATCTGATACGTTACGGTATTCATATCTCTCGTGAATAGTTCCGTGTTTTCACACTGGCCTCGCATTCGGGCGGACGACGGTTCAATCCCGCGTCTGGCCATCCTGACTTAGGTTTTCCGTGATTTCCCTAAATCGCTCCAGGCAAATGCCGGGATGGTTCCTTTGAAATGGCACGGTCGACTTCCTTCCCCGTCCTTCCCTAATCCGATGAGACCGATGACCTCGCTGTCTGGTCTCCTCCCCCAAACAACCCAACCCAGTTCCGTATTTTCACTGCTGCTAAAATTCACGGAATTAGTTTTGAGGAAAAAGTCTACAAATACACAATAAAATATTACTCCACTGTTACTTCTTGACAAAAAGTTATTTAACATCACGAAACACAACTAAACAGAACAATAATTCTAAATGTGTGTTACGAGACTCATTACTTAAGCCAACCACAAGCGTCCGCTGCGCAGTCTGTCGGTGGGCGCAACAACTATCGTTATGTGAGACGTCACAAAAACAGTAGTAACAGCACTTCTCCTTCTGAGTGCTATTGTAGTATTCTAATCACATGCCCCTAAGCCAGAAATACAACTTCCCTGTTTTCTGTGAAAATGATCAGTGAGGAAGAAAAAAAACTGTACATTGTTGTGTATACGAATTATGTTTAAAATATATATAATTGGGGCAATATGTATAGGAGAAACAATTTTTCTAATCGTCTAAATGCCCCTCTATAATAGTTAAAACTATTTTTACAGCACAGCATTTTCTTTCTCGCATCGGTTTTAACAGAAAACCTGTACATTATTGTTTCAAAAAATAATGGTCTATATGCATCTGAATGTTTGAGAGAGTATCTTTTAAAATTTGAAGTAACTTGGTCCGGAACTTTTCGAGAGTGTTGCCAAACGTTTATTACAGTAATGTGTAAAATTATGAAGTAAATCGGTCAATTACTTTTTGAGATTTTTGATAATAATGTTTCCTCTTTATATATTAGATATATATTTAGATACTATGTTCGCCAGAGTATCGTGTAAAAAAATTTCAAGTAAATGTGCCAGAAGGTTTCCAGATCTTTGGTGACAACGTTTTCCCACTATACATTACATTTACGGTACATTTATATATTATACGTATTGAAAATATATACTCTAGGTCCGTCCGAATGTTCATTAGAGTATCGTGTGAAAATCTGAAGTAAATTTGTCAAGAAATTTTCGATATTTTTGGTAACAGCTTTCACCTTTATATATCATATATTTAGTTATATATGTTTAAAAATAGGTGTATAAAAACACATGCATTTTCACATGCAACGTTGTGTCAAAATTTCAAGGAAATTGGCCAATAATCTTCCGAATTTCGCGAGCACATTCACAGGCTGAATGTTTACATACAAAGATAGAATAAGATTGTAAGTATGTGTTCACGATGAAATCCAAAGCAAAAGAACTATTTACTTGTCTGGGAATAAGTGCTCATGATGACCCACTTGTTGAGTTCGCATGCACTTTGTGATTAGAGACTGTGCGCCGATGTTCTTGAATGAAATCTCTTTTCTCTTTAGTGTGACTCAGGGAACAAGGACATGTGACACTTCTCACGGCCTTCCGTGTGAAGGCCTCTGATGATCTGGGAGTAGTCTAATTTGCTTCCATTGCCATAATAATCCGGAACTACATATATTAAGGGTGTTTCGCGAGGAGTTGTAAACATTTAGGTACGCTGCATGTGTTTACAGCTTCTGAGTATGCCAATACGGTGACTGTGTGCGGGTGTTGTAACAGAAATGCTGGTGCTGCTTGTGGAGAATAAGGTAGACTATTTCCTAACCACCGAGCACCAGGCTCGTGTTTTCACTGAAGTATGTGAGACTGGTGCAGTGTCGAGCAGTCATAAGCTCACCGGGCAAAAAAATTAATCACCCCCAGAGAATCATTACAAGCGTCATATAACACCGTAGTGTTCTGCCCCTGGACTTGATAACCGCCTAAATTCAGTTAGGAAGCGAGTCCACAAGGTTGGGCAGGTACGTTGCATGCAAGTTAAGCCACTCACTGAGGTATTGATCGCGTGTTTCCACGAAAATTGCAGGGATGCTGATGTCAGAATTTTACCCGCTGTTCCAGCGTGTTCCACAGATTTTGTATGTAGTTCACGTCACTTAATTTTACTGGCCTATTGAGAATTAGTAGGGTGGGGGGGGGGTTCAGAAACCATTCATATATTTTTCTAGCGCGAATAACTTTGCTGTTGTCATCTTTATGTGGCTTTGTCAGCAGTGACCACTGACGAGGTAACACACCCCAAATGCTCATTTCATGCTGTTCCCATCCCTCTTTAACAGGTGGGGATGGACCTTCATACACCACCGGCAGCACTTCCTGCCGGGTTTGGAAGTGATTTTGATTCGCAAGCCGTAAATGCGTCTCCGGTCCGCCTCAGTTAGGATCTGTTTCTGACAACTATTGTGACGTCGTGTTTCGTGGCCGCGTGTGTTACACCATTGCTTGTACACACGTTGAATAATCTGCCGCGAAACACCAACATCCAGCAAATCCACACACCGTATGGCCATGAGCACGGACAAACACGATTTCCCGATTTAGCCACTCTGTCACGTCCTCACAATTGCCCATGTTTACGTGTAGCACTCGCTTCAAACATAAATGTCTCACTGACTTGCTTACGCAGAGGCAGTGCGCGCACGATTAGCACGAGTCTCGGTCGCTGCGCTACTGTAAAGGCTAAAGGGTGCGTCTGTGCGTGCTGTTATTAGCATTTTATCGATGTTTGATTGAAATTGCGTCATAGATTAACGATATAAACATCAAATCTGTTATAAGGGTCTTGTTATGGATTATATTTATTCCGTATTTATCATATCACTATAAATTACCTGATATACATTTTGGTTGGAGGATAAAATTATTAATGGAATTGTGTAAGTCAGTTTACGTGATGAAGCTGTACTAAGTTTGAGGTCATCCAGACCTATAAAGCCGAGTATACGAAGTTGGTTGGTTGGTTGTTTTGGAAAAGGAGACCAGACAGCGTGGTCATCGTTTTCATCGGATTAGGGAAGGATGGGGAAGGAAGTCGGCCGTGCCCTTTCAGAGGAACCATCCCGGCATTTGCCTGGCGTGATTTAGGGAAATCACGGAAAACCTAAATCAGGATGGCCGGACGCGGGATTGAACCGTCGTCCTCCCGAATGCGAGTCCAGTGTCTAACCACTGCGCCACCTCGCTCGGTAGTATACGAAGTTTTAAAACATGTCATAGAAGTGGCAAAAAGCACCGTTTTGTCAGTTAGAAGAATTATTACGGGCCCATTTTTATAGATTGGAAAATACGCTTTGCACCGAGGATTAATCAAGGCATCTGACTTTGTAGGAGAAATTCAGGAGTCGGTAGCTGCGCGAAGCGGGGTACGAGAAGCTGTTTAATATTGCCAGGGCGATTAATTATTTGTCCGGTGACCTTATTTCATTTGGACGTGCAGATCAACCTAGTGTGGATGAAATGGCAGAAATTATCCAGTGGGTAGAACGTAGTCCTTCAAAAAGGACATGCAAAACTTCCACGGGTATTGTGTTCCATTCATAAGAATATGGCGCACATTACGTAAGAGACGTCTCTACCATAATCATTTAAAGCGGATTCTGAGCCTTCGAGAAGGAGATTAAGGTATACGATTGGAATTTTATCGTTCAATATTTGGAAATCGCCGAGTAATCCCATTAATACTGTTTACTGACGAGGCCTCTTTCACTCTTAACGGTATCAATAACATTCGTAAATGACCTCGGTGTTCTGACGGAAATCATATGCCTTTGTGGAAACACATGTTCAAGGTCGCCTACGGATAGGAAGTCTGTACGGCCATTAGTACAGACGGTCCAGCCGCCGTAGCCGAAGATCGAGCAGTTGATTATTGTAATTGCACTGTATGATGATCTATTTTCTGATAACATATTTGTGATTAGGATTGAAACGTCCCCTTAGAACAATTATGTATAAAACTGTGCTTAAACTGACACACAATATTTTTAGCGCAACGCTATCTCACTTTCAAAAATCCCTACAAACGAATTGCCCTGACTAACATTAACCTATGCGTTTCACAAATCGCTTACCTCACAAAAATCTTGGTTACTCGAACTACTGCAATACAGCGAGTGCCACTACTGCCAGCTAAATAAAAGATTCGAACTACTGAAGGCACTAACTACTGATAGGCATAGTTAGCAAATGAAAGATTTTGATAGAGAACAAACAATGTATTTACCTTAATAGTCATCAAAAGTCATAATATATACAGCAGTTCATGACATCCATTTTTACAAATTTCAAAACTCCGCCATTTCTCTCCCCACATCCACCACTGCTGGCGGCTCACCTCAAACTGCGCAACGCTACGCGCTGTTCACATCCAGCTGCCCAACACTACAATGGCAGACAACAATGCAAACTAGCCACAGACTGCACACAGCACAGCCAGTGATTTTCATACAGAGAGCGCTACGTGGCGGCGGCGTTACCAATATAAGAACCTAAACAGCCTACTTACATAGCCCCCATGCTCCCCACAAAAAATTTTACAAATTGTTTTGGGCAGTGGCCAATACAGATTTGAAAAATTTTTTCATAATTACAATAACAAAGAAATCAAATGCACACACTTATCGATACAATGTTGGTCAAAAGCTAAAATTTTCTCACAGTCCATAAAGACAGTCCTGATCATCCATCACAGTAAAAGTGTTTTTCTCAAAATCTGAGCAGTAAAAGAAAATGCACACGGAAGTAGTGGATTTCCATGCAGTTTTGAAGAAGTAGTGTTGTCCTTCCAATGGGAAGACAGTGCTGACTCTTTACATGCAGACAGGTAATGGGCCACAACAGAGCAAACCCACAGCAGAGTCAGTCGAAGTTTTGAAGAATATTGGTAGGTAGGTCATCACAGAGCAGACCACTGTAGTCCTGGTAGAGATTACGGTATTGGTGAGCCACCAGAGGTGCAGACCCACTGTAGTCCTGGTAGAGATTGTGGAATTGGTGGGCCACCAGAGGTGCAGACCCACTGCAGTCCTTGTAGAAATAATGGTACTGGTGAGTCAGCAAAGGTGTAGATCCACTGTAGTCCTTGTAGAAATAATGGTATTGGTGAGTCAGCAAAGGTGTAGACCCACTGTAGTCCTTGTAGAAATAATGGTAGTGGTGGGTCATCAAAGATGCAGACCCACTGTAGTCCTTGTAGAGACAGCTAGCAACCACCTATCGCGACTGTGCAGGTGCCACAATCACCATCGAAGAGTCTTGTGGACAATATAGCAAGTCCATGAACCACCACTTGTGCACTCACAAAAATTTTTTTGAAATGTCCTTCGAACCAGCAATGCTGTTATCCAGTCCCTTGCTGAATTATTAACACACGTGCAAACACTATCAGTCCCTACTTCTCACATATTGTCCATATACTATGACCAACAGAAACGTGTGCAGTGAAATGAATGCTTACAAGTTACTTAATTTGATGAACTGGTGTCAATTACATTTGAAATTGATGACATGAGAATACAATTACAGAGGTACAAAATACATCATTAAAGAACATAACAATACAGATAACATTTGTAGTACAGGCTTTACAACAGGAATTATGACATAAGTAAATACATAAAAGATCAGAATAACTTTTGAAACATCAACTTTACACATGAGCATTTAAACAAAATAGAATAAATAATGTCTAAACATCTTTACAAAGTAAATAACGTATTATTAATGCAAATTATATTTGAGGATAACAATATTCCACATCATAGTGAATGTAGCTTAGTATTAGAAGAGAAAAAAATTCTGTGAAACAGTACACAGAGACAGGAAGAATACAAATACACAAGGGTACACAAACACATAGCGGAATAATACAAGGAAAGGACAGGGTTTGTTTTACTGCAGTATTTTGCAAACAAAACTTTCTTTACTTCTCGGAGATCTCCCTTCGTTCTTCATTATTTCCAAAAGTCCTATCAATACCTGCTTTCTGTACTTTTCTCGTATAGCCTCTCAGTGCATTTCTTCAAATTCATTGCAACTCATTCTCTTATAGGCTACCCCCTCTTAGGCTAACTTAAATCTACTGAGCTCAGATGCTAAACTAAGGGACGAGGCAATGCAGCAGCACAAAACAATTAACACAAACATCAATGACAAAAAATTTAAATAGGCAAAGCAATTGCAATATTACAACTAATATAAGGCACTGTGCAGCAAACAAGAAAAATAAATCCGTAGTAAAACTGGCTTAACAGAGTACAAAGTCAAATTCAGTAACATTATGCCTGGCAAACAGCAGCAGCAAATGCAATTACTTATACCTAAACATGACAAAGCTCAAGCAGAAAAAATATTACAGTAAAGACAACAATGCAGACAAGGGAAATGTATATTCACATCTTAATGTCTATGTAATTAAAGTGGTGCACCACAAATTATTCTACAAAAGAAATTACCAAGTACTTGAAAAGAAAATTCTGTATGCAATTCCTGTGAAATGTTTTTGTGCTCCTTCGTTTCTTTTTAAGTACATCATACAGTTATTTTTTTTTCCTGAATCTGTAGGCATAAAATATTTATATTAGTACATCTATAAAATTTTATTTTAACCAATGCTGCTGTGCAGCTAGGAACTAGATATGAAAGAAAATGAGCAAATATGTACAAAGGAAGGCATGAAACATCATTCATTAGCCATATGGCATTTCATAAGGTAGTAAAAAAATCTCTCAACTCTCGTAGAAAGATACTTGTCATAATCAGGTGTGCAGATGTAAGAATGTTTCCAAGTAATGAGCGTGTCGTATTTGCGGTGCTTTCTATAAAGGAATGTCAATAGCGAGGATAATGGCCTCCCTTTTTTTTTTACCTGTGCCTCTGAAAAGGCACACACTAATGGCTTTTTCTCCAGGCGTCTGACACAGCTGGGTGCCCACGACGCATTACGTGCAGGTGGTCACTTAACTTTCTTATGGAAATATTTACGACAGCAGTTTCCGCTACAGTGACAGTCTCATATAAAAATATTTCACAGGTCAAGAATTTGCGTTACAAATCTGTAGAAAGAAAATGCTATTGATATAACAGTGTCCAAAAAATTTTCGTTGGCATTGTAATACATTCACGCATTTACATACATTTCATAATTCTTAAAGTACAATTCTTGGTTTCCAACAACCTTTTTCACAAGTCAGAGTCCCTAACCACTATTCATTACTCCTTACCTTATTACACATATACATATTGGTCGGCACGTCAATCTTGCGACGACACTTCAATATTTCATCATAATAAATACATAGCATAATCAAATTCCTCATATAGCATCAGCTTATTGATCATAAACATACCTCAACAGCATAATACACATCGTCGTCATAAAAATAACATCAAAACACCTCAGTCAAATCTCAAAATCGTCGTAACTTTCTGCAATAATTTCAAAACCTAAAGAAAATTCTCTGCTCATTTCAGTAGTGTCATCTACCTCAAACGTACCCTAAAAATCATGATCCCATACCAAATATATCATTCAAAGCTCTCATAGTATCACAATGGTTCCGAAAAAATATGAACAGTTCACACAGTACAGACAAATACAATTTCATAAGTGTGAAGTTATCCGACGGTGTAATTGTGTAAACATGTGTCACTGATGTAGTAAAAAAAATGTTTGTTTCTCTGTTAAATAATCAAATGGCTGTGTAATTCTGTGTTAGAGAAATATGGTACCGATGTGTAAAGTTGTATAAGCAAATACCATATTAGCTAGGGCTCCTTGTACTTGCCAAACACATGGTACACAAAGTAAGCGTGTACCCCCTGACTGCCAACTAAATAAAAGATTCAAACTATGGAAGGCACTAACTACTGATAGGCATAATTAGCAAATGAAAGATTTTGATAGAGAACAAACAATGTATTTACCTTAATAGTCATCAAAAGTCATAATATATACAGCAGTTCACGACATCCATTTTTACAAATTTCAAAACTCTGCCATTTCTCTCCCCACATCCACCACTGCTGGCGGCTCACCTCCAACTGCGCAACGCTACGCGCTGTTCACATCCAGCTGCCCAACACTACAATGGCAGACAACAATGCAAACTAGCCACAGACTGCACACAGCACAGCCAGTGATTTTCATACAGAGAGCGCTACGTGGCGGGGGCGTTACCTAAACAGCCTACTTACAGGATGTGTAAATACTCCACGAGCCGGGAATTCATGCTGTTGTGAGCATCGCTTTGAGAGTTATTAGCATTTTATTGATGTTTGATTGAAATTCCGACATAGATTAACGATATAAACACCAAATCTGTTATAAGGGTCTTGTTATGGATTATATTTATTACATTTTTATCATATCACTATAGATTATCTGGTATACATTTTGGCTGGAGGATTAAATTATTAATGGGATTGTGTAAGTCAGTTTACGTGATGAAGCTGTGCCAAGTTTGAGGTTCTTAGACAGATAACGCCGGGTATACGAAGTTTTAAAACATGTCATAGAAGTGGAAAAGCATCGTTTTGTCAGTTAGAAGAATTATTACGGGCACGTTTTTATAGATCGGAAAATACGCTTTGCGCTGAGGATAAATCAAGGCATCTGACTTTGTAGGAGAGATTCAGGAGTCGGTAGCTGCGCGAAGGGGGTACGAGCAGCTGTTTAATATTGCATTACGCGAACGCTTGACCATTGCTAGGTCTGCACAAGTAGTGAAAATCAACAGGCGTTCTGTGGGCGGTCCGCTCACGTTGCGGATATACGCATAGTGGTCCAGGTCGGAAATCAGTCGGGAGCACAGCCATGCCGAAACCACGCTGCCCGATTTTATGATCGGCATAAAATGACAAAATTATGGACCAATAGTTTCGACCAAATAGTGACGAATAGGACAAACTTCATAGGATAGATACAGCTGATACACTTGTGATTAGATCTAGTTATTCCTTAGCAATAAAGAATTTACTCTTTTCGTTTCGATGTGGCGGTATGTCCCACAAAGATCACAGATGTACTGCCAAGAGATAGGCAGACCAGCGATGCTACAATATTAAGGCGGGGGTGAAGTAAAACATCTCTGCTTAATTTGTTTAATCGATTGTGTACCGTAACTTGAATGCACATGTATACATGATAATGTGCGATGAACTCTTCACATTATATAGAACTAAATGTGCAGAACAGGGAATGTGCTCTGACTGTTCATATGACTTCTCCGTTTACATCAATTTTTGTGTTAACATATTTCCATAGATCATTGTCGTTTAGAAATTGACATGGAGAGCTTTCCAGAGCATGAAAGAAGTTAAACACTTTCCAGTCACATTAACACAAACTATTTTACATTCGGACGACCGCTGTTGTTGAAAGGCATGATTTTCAATAATGACTCCGCTAACAGCTGGTAAAATTGTTTATTAACCCTTTTTCCTGTATTGCAGCCACATAGGGTGTCCTACAAACCCAGCAGACTAAAGAACTCTCTATTTTTGTAGAATACCATATCTGTGTGCAATATCTAAAACAACTGGCTGACGTATGAGACTTAGAAACGTTATTTCAGCATATTTTACATCTTCTGATCTAGTCAGAAAATTCAGGCACAAGGTAAAGGCTGAGGTAAATAAACAGAATAAAGCGGGTATATAATGCACTACAAGCAATGATTGCCCTAAGAAATTTATAGGAGAAGCCGGTATGTCATTTTGAATAAGGTTTCAGGAACACCTTAACTTAAAAAACTCACGACCTGCATGAACAGCGCTCTTACGCAAAGAGTGGCACAGCATCACAAGCCCTTCATAAAATTTCAAAAAATCTTCATAAAAAAGAAAAAAGCCGTATTTTGAATATACAGGGTGTTTCAAAAAGAATATACGTATTACAAAGTATTATTTTGTCCAAACTATCGATCGCTGCGACTCGGCTCGGCTATTGGAAGAACGAATACATAGTCTAGTTTACATTAATAGCCGCTATATGTCAGTTGTCGTCTGTTTTGCTTGGTAACCGTCATATGCTTAAAATGGCTACTCCGCAGCAGAAATCATTTTGTGTTCACGAGTTAGCGAAGTGCAATTCTGTGATTACAGCGCAAAGACTTTTCAGGTTGAGGTATCAAATTGATCCTCCGATTCATTTTTCAACAAGATGCGGCACTCCCTCACTGGAGTCGCCAAGTGCGTGAATACCTGAATGAAACTCTACCGAACCGTTGGATTGGTCGTCTAGGAGCTGGTGATTTAGTATGTCTCAGCTGGGCTCTGTGGTCACCGGATTTGACACCCTCAGACTTCTTCCATGAGGTTTCATTGAAGACAACGTTTATGTACCACTAATCCCACAGAACCTGGAAGAGTTAATGAACCGGATCCGTACTGCCATAACATCAGTGACGGAAGACATGCTTATCCGTGTATGGGAGGAATTTGAGTATCGATGTGATATTGTTCGTGTCGCTGATGGAGGACGTATTGAACATCTGTAATCTGAACTTCAGAAGTTCGTAAATATGTGTGTAAAGTTTCATATTCGTGTGTTTTAAAGTTTAGTAATTATATGCATTCGAAAATACGGACATTCTTTTTGAAACACCCTGTATTAGAGGAAGTAGAAGTTTTTAGATATAACTAGTAACTAGATGTGTTTGTCTCAGTAGATGAAATGGTTTGTTTACTGACAAGGGAACCTCCCCATCGCACCTCCCTCAGATTTAGTTATAAGTTGGCACAGTGGATAGGCCTTGAAAAACTGAACATAGATCACTCGAGAAAACAGGAAGAAGTTGTGTGGAACTACGAAAAAAAATAAGCAAAATATACAAACTGAGTAGTCCATGCGTAACATAGGCAACATCAAGGAGAGTCTGAGCTCAGGAGCGCCGTGGTCCCGTGGCTAGCGTGAGCAGCTGCGGAACGAGAGGCCCTTGGTTCAAGTCTTCCTTCGAGTGAAGAGTTTACTTACTTTATTTTCGCAAAGTTATGAATTGTCCGTTCGTTCATTGACGTCTCTGTTCACTGTAATAAGTTGAGTGTCTGTGTTTTGCGACCGCACCGCAAAACTGTGCGACTAGTAGACGAAAGGACGTACCTCTCCAATGGGAACCGAAAACATTTGATCGCAAGGTCATAGGTCAACCGATTCCTCCACAGGAAAACACGTCTGATGTATTCTATACGACACTGGTGACGGCATGTGTGTCACATGACAGGAATATGTTGTCGACCCACCTAACTTGTACACTTGGCGAATGGGTAAAAAGATTCTTCTACCTTGCCCGATTTAGGTTTTCTTGTGGATGTGATAATCAATCCAATCACTCGCATCGGACGGACAGATAAAAATTGTCTGAAAATAAAAAAATTAAAGTTTTCGCTCGAAGGGAGATTTGAACCAAGGACCTTTCGATCTGCAGCTACTCACTTTTTTTTTTAATGTTATTTTGTTCCAGATTGTTCGTTGAATTTGTTCATGGCGGACGTCCGATGACGCCTGTTCAGGTTGATCGTTGATTCATTCACTCAGTTTTTTTGTTACAGAGGGTAGCTAAACCCTCTGACCGAACACGCTGAGCTACCGTGCCGGCTGTTAACCACGGGACCACGGCACTCCTGAGCTCGAGTTATCCTTGATGTTGCTTATGTTTCACATGGACTACTCAATTTGTATATTTTGCTTATTTTTTCATACTTCCACCCAACTTCTTCCTGTTTTCTCGAGTGATCTGTGTTCAGTTTTTCAAGGCCTATCCACTGTGCCAACTTATAACTAAATCTGAGGGGAGTGCGATGGGGAGGTTACCTTGTGAAGTGTCATTCATCGTTGCTGGGTGGCTACAGCTGAGTACGTGTACTGCTACTCTATTCCCTCATTACTACCGCTTCTTCCCTTCTTACTACACCCCTCAGCTTAAATCAGTGCTATCACCATTTCTTGTCAATAGCCTAGCAGCTGCCGACGAGAGGTAAGGAGGCACGAGTGGTTTGTTTGGGTCTGGTTCTCAAGAGACTGTAGACGCAGCGGCCGGAAACGGCGGTCCTGTGTGCATGACTTGCGTCTGATTGATTGTGTGAATGTGTGTGTGCTCCTATTTTCTGACAAAAGTTATGGCTGAAAATTTAGTTTGAGTGTGATATTCCTTTCTAAGTACCTGTCTGCGGCTCAGGATTCATCTTTACGGTGAGTTGCTACCTTATTGGAACAAGTTATCTGTTGCATGGGTTGATCACCGTGGTCTCATTTCATCAACATGCTGTCTGTGACGCGTCAATAGTTGGCCACGCGAGTGGATTTCCATAGCGGGCCAAAGCCGGAGGCCGTTTCTGCGGGCGTCTGTAGCGGTTCGGGCCTGCCGTTCTGAAGCCATTCGGTTCCCACTAATGTGCAGGCCCTGCCCGTCGGATCTAGTCTCATCGATCTGCCCGCACGGCTGTTTGTGTGTGGCGTAATGCAGAGGATTTTCATGGTTTATCCATGGACCCAGGACTGCGGTGCTCCTCAGCAGGCTAAAGGCCATGGGCGACGGACTTCAGAAATTTCGAGTGTTTCACTGCAAGTATGTTGTACAGTGTGGCGTTTAGTAGAAATTTTATTGTTTGTAGTACATTTTGGCACTTCAAAAGTAGTTTGTGTCAGAAAGTATGAACGATAAGAAGAAGAAAATTGTGTCAGTCGCTGGTGGTTTGTACGCTTTGTACCCATATATTTCACAAAGAAAAATCACACAATACACGTAAAATAATAGATATAATACAATGGGTAATAACAGACAATATCGAACATAGTAGAACCAACATTTTATTGGCGGTCGCCTACAGTGTTGGTTTACACAATTCTTGCCCGTCTTATACACTTCCTTCAAGAGGCCTACTTTCCTCTGTGGTTATTAGGCTTTCTCCGCCTAAAAACAGTTCATTACAAAAGACGTTGATGTTAGCAGGCCTACTTCAGATTTTTGTTCAAATCAGGAAAATCCATCTGCTTGCAAGTTTATTTTGGATATTTCCTCGTTTGCACTATTGGATCTTTTTACGTAGCTGCAAAGACAGATTGTCAACTTAAGTCTTAACTTACCCTTGAGGTATCAAAATTTTGCCATGAAAAAATGCTAGGACTTTCTGGAATCAGGGAATTATCAGGAAATTCCACTTGGGGAGACTTGTGGTACCCGTGAAAACGTGAATCATCTGCTAAGGTCACCTGTCACCGCTCAGTGGACGTCTACTTCTGGTACTGACGTGCAAATTCCAGCCTTTATCGTCGATGAACAGCAGTCGGCATGGGTGCATCAATCAGGCGCCTGCTGTGGGGGCCCATACGCAGCACCGTTCGTTGAACGGTCGTTGATGAGATACTCATGGTAGGACCTCCGTTCACACGGGGTCAGCTACTCACCAGTTGCACGTTGTTCGCCCATACACACGACCGCAGTTGTCTTTAACCCCCGTCATCTATGGTCCAACGTGCACCACAGCTGCCTCGGCGGCGGTTGTAGATGGCGCCATTTCACCACACACGGTATGCTGCGACCACGGCGACACCCAAGCAGTTTACAGATCTGGGCGTTTCGGAAATGCTCCCACCCTTGGTCCGAAACATACTGATCGTACACTTTTGGACGGCACATAAATTGCTCTGTTTCCGCGTTACGACACCGACTGCACTGTTTTCCGAGTCCTCCCGATACGTTTTATAAAATCTACACTACTATAGCGCACGACTAACTAAGGAAGTGCCAAGACGCGCGGCTGGCATTTGGCAGAAATCGGAAATTGATGACGTGACCTCCCTCACTCGCTACTTTTGAGTAGAGTGTTTGGGTTGTTTCCATGTTATAACGTGTGTGTTACGTATGACAGTATGTCGTTTTAAGACAACGACGCGTTGAACATTTATCACGTACACCTCAATATAGGTACGATTTGTTATAATTAAATATCAGTTAATCACGCATTGGCTGTTAAAGTCCTAAGGGGATATCAAGATGAACAGCTCAAAATGGTTCAAATGGCTCTGAGCACTATGGGACTTAACTTCTGAGGTCAACAGTCCCCTAGAACTTAGAACTACTTAAACCTAACTAACCTAAGGACATCACACACATCCATGCCCGAGGCAGAATTCAAACCTGCGACCGTAGCGGTCGCGCGGTTCCAGACTGTAGTGCCTAGAACCGCTCGGCTACTCCGGCTGGCGTGAACAGTAGTAATGTTCAAATTTGTATCCATTCGTGCAGTTATGTGGTTAGAAACATGCAGTTACTGAGCTGAAGGACGTAGGTTCAAATCCTGGTATACGGTAACATTTCTTTGTTTTGGGAAACAACTTGGATTTTCTTATTCATCTAACGAAAATATGTTGTGCAGTGTTCGACGTAATTTACGTAGAACAGCATGCTCTAGCAGTAATGAGTTTCTTTGATTTTGTGACTTCAACCTGATTAAAAAATGAAAGATAAAATTGCTGTGCGTGTAGCAATCAGCAATGACGTTTATACAGGGTGATTTAAAAAGAATACCACAACTTTAGGAATTTAAAACGCTGCAACGACAAAAGGCAGAGCTAAGCACCATCTGTCGGCGAATTAAGGGAGCTATAAAGTTTCATTTAGTTGTACATTTGTTCGCTTGAGGCGCTGTTGACTAGGCGTCAGCGTCAGTTGATGCTAAGATGGCGACCGCTCAACAGAAAGCTTTTTGTGTTATTGAGTACGGCAGAAGTGAATCGACGACAGATGTTCAGCGTGCATTTCGAACGAAGTATGGTGTTAAACCTCCTGATAGTTGGTGTATTAAACGTTGGTATAAACAGTTTACAGAGAATGGGTGTTTGTGCAAAGGGAAAAGTTCTGGACGGCCGAGAACGAGTGATGAAAATGTAGCACGCATCCAGCAAGCACTTGTTCACAGCCCAGGAAAATCGACTCGCATAGCTAGCAGAGAGCTGCAAATTCCACAATCAACTGTATGGAGAGTCCTACGAAAAAGGTTAGTTATGAAACCTGAACGTCAACTACCCGAGGCGATGGATCGGCCGCCAGGCAGCCTGTGACAGAGCACTTCATCACTGGCCTCCAAGAAGCCCTGATCTTAACCCCTGCGATTTTTTCTTATGGGGGTATGTTAAGGATATGGTGTTTCGGCCACCTCTCCCAGCCACCATTGATGATTTGAAACGAGAAATAACAGCAGCTATCCAAACTGTTACGCCTCATATGCTACAGAGAGTGTGGAACGAGTTGGAGTATCGGGTTGATATTGCTCGAGTGTCTGGAGGGGGCCATATTGAACATCTCTGAACTTGTTTTTGAGTGAAAAAAAACCTTTTTAAATACTCTTTGTAATGATGTATAACAGAAGGTTATATTATGTTTCTTTCATTAAATACACATTTTTAAATTTGTGGTATTCTTTTTGAATCACCCTGTATTGTTTCTTCACAAAAATGTGACTTTTTCCCCGAATATGTCGCGATTTCCGACGATATGCTAAGAACCTAAGAGTACAGCCTAAATTCCTGCGAGCAGGAGTCATATTTATAGTCTTGCTTGTCACCAGTGTTCAGCTGAGATCGAGTCCTTAACAACGCACTTGTAAATCTCGCTGTCAAGACAAAGATCGCACCACGCAGCGCGTGTGTTACGTCGTGTGACGAATTTACGATTTCAGACGAGCGCCAGTCACATGCTATGGTACTTCCCGCTTTTAGTAACTCTTGTACAACACATACTATGCTGAAGACACGGCACCCTATAGTTTTGCTGAAAACGTGCACCCAGTTTTGAGTGATGACTCGATAAATGCCAATGTTGTTGTTGTGGTCTTCACTCCAGAGACTGGTTTGATGCAGCTCTCCATGCTATTTTATCCTGTGCAAGCTTCTTCATTTCCCAGTACTTACTGCAACCTACATCCTTCTGAATCTGTTCAGTGTATTCATCTCTTGGTCTCGCTCTACGATTTTCACCCTGCACACTGCCCTCCAATACTAAATTGGTGACCCTTTCATGCCTCAGAATATGCCCTACCAACCGATCCCTTCTTCTAGTCAAGATGGGCCACAAATTTCTCTTCTCTCCAATTCTATTCAATACTTCCTCATTAGTTATGTGATCTACCCATCAGTAATGAGTTTCTTTGATTTCGTGACTTCATCCTGATTAAAAAACGCAAGATGAAATTGCTGTGAGTGTAGCAACCAGCAATGACGTTTTTACTGTTTCTTCACAAAAATTTGACCTTTTTCCCGAATAT